>NC_050454.1:1898821-2151726 GCF_903995425.1 Onychomys torridus | reverse complement strand
CACATGAAAAGCTGAGTTCAGGCACATATGCCTGTGACCCCAACCTGGGGGCAGGGGGAGGGGGAGGCAGGAGGATCCCTAAGCTTGCTGAACAGCTGGTCTAGCAGAGCTGATGAGCTCCAGGTTCAGGGAGAGACCTTGACTCAAACTTAAGGTGGGAGTGACTGAGGAAGACACAGGACATTGATCTCTGACCCCCACACACATATGAACACATCTAGACTACACACACAAGCACACACGCAGGCACGCACGCAGGCACGCACGGATCATGGTGAGCACTTGTAATCTCAGTGCTGGGAAACTTAAGGCTGGACCACCAACCTAGTCTATTTGGCAAGCTCCAGGCCAGTGAGACTGTCTTATATAAACAAGGTGGACGGCTCCTTAGGACGAACTCTTGATGTCCTTCTCCAGCCTCCACACACGAGCATGCACAAACACAAATGTGCATATGTGCACGCACACACATGGAGGGTACACCTGAACACACCTGTGGCAGGAAGCACAGTGGTGTCTGATGGTGCCTGTCTTAATTACAGGAACTTGTAAATAGGTCGTTTCTATGGCAGAGGGGAACTTTGTTGATACAACTAAATAAGGACCTAAACCAAGCAGTGGTAATGCACGGCTTTAATCCCAGAACTCAGGAGGCAAGGGCAGGTGGATCCCTGTGAGTTCAAGGCCAGCCTGGTCTACAGAGTGAGTTCTAGGAGAGCCAGGGCTGCAGAGAGAAACCCTGTCTCAAAGAACAAACAAACACACACCAAAAGAAGAAAGAAAAGGAAGAAAAAGGACCTTGCTCTGGGTTATCCAAGTACCCCGCTATAATCCTAGGGTCTTCAACAGTGGAAGACAGAGGCCTGCCACAGTCAAGGGAAGCAACGTGACAACCGAAACAAGGCTGGAAAAGGCTACACCCGAGACTCAGGCTAACGGAAAGAAGTCAGGAGCCAGAGAGAGCCAACAGGACGACAGAACCGTCTCTCCTAGTGACACTAAACAATGGTTCTCAACCTATGGGTCATGACCCCTTTTGAAGGTCAAATGACCAGTGGAAAACACAGATATTTAAGATTTATAACAGTAGCAAAATTAGTTATGAAGTAGCAACGAAAATAACTTCACAGCTGGAGGTCACCACAACGTGAGGAACTGTATTAAAGGGTCGCGGTGTTGGGAAGGTTGAGAAGCCCTGGTCTAGAGCCAAAGGCCTCTCCTGATGCCTTGGTTTCAGTAAGACAAGTTATGACTTTGAACGACAGAACTGCAATAATAAGCATGTTGTTTTCAGTCACTGGGTGTGTTATGGCAGCAATAGGAAATAAGCATGGTTAACAAGCTTCAGTTCATTTGCTTCTGGCCACATTTCAATGTTCTGAAATAGCAAAGTCAGTGGTCAGCCTGGCCTATGGAGAGAGTTCCAGAACAGCCAGGACTGTTACACAAACGGGAAAAGAAAAGAAGAAAGGAAAAGAGTCCAACACCTTGATAATTCTCAAGGCTTTTTCCTCTTAAAGTTATTCTAAAAAATTAACAGCCAAGGGCCATTTTTTAAAAAGGCATGATGGGGGCGCTGAACAGATGGCTCCACAGTTAAGAATTATGCCTGCTCTTCCAGAGGACCAAGGTTCAATTCCCAGTATCTACATGGCAGCTCACAATGTCTGTAATTCCACGTCCAGGGGATTCTACACACTTACTCAGACAGACATGCAGGCACAACACCGATGCACATTAAAAGAGAGAGAAAAGGAAATGTACTGTAGAAACAGCAATGACCACCACTATAACTGTGGTCAGCTGGGCGGTGGTGGCGCACGCCTTTAATCCCAGCACTCGGGAGGCAGAGGCAGGCGGATCTCTGTGAGTTCGAGGCCAGCCTGGGCTACCAAGCAAGTTCCAGGAAAGGTGCAAAGCTGCACAGGGAAACCCTGTCTGGAAAAACCAAACCAAACCAAACAAACAAACAAAAAAAAAAAACAGTGGTCACTAAAAGCTAGCGCAGTGGTTCTCAACTTTCCCAATGCTGCGACCATTTAATACAGTTCCTCACGTTGTGGTGACCCCAACCATAAAATTATTTTCCTTGCTACTTCATAACTATAACTTTGCTACTGTTATGAATCATAATGTAAATATTTGCGTTTTTCAATGATCTTAGGCGGCCCCCATGAAAGGATCATTCAACTCCAAAGGGGTCTTGAACCACTGCTCTAGAGTGTGGCCTGCACTGGACTGGGTTCTGACTGTAACTAATGCTCACACCCATCCACCAAGTCCCAGGAATCTGCACCATGCCAATGCTGTTGGCATTCAGACCTGCCCCTTGGGGACCTGGCCAATGAGTAGGCCATAAATACCATGGCCTGCTCAGGGTCCTGACAATGTCATGCGCTCATTGCTACGAGTTCTCTCTGCACATGTGTGAGGTCCCCTCATAAAAGGGCGGGGCCGCCCACTTTCTCTCTCTCTATTCCCACAAGGTCACATCTGCACCTCCTCCCCTCCCTCCCCCCATTCCTCTCTTTCTCCTCTTCTTCATCTTCTCTCCTCAGCTTCTTTCTCTACCTTCCTCCCAGTGAGTGTGGTCTGCATGGTGTATCTCTAGAGCTCCTCAGCTCCCACCCTCTGTGACCACTGCATGCCATTTTTAAAATACAACAAATGTTCTTTTTCTTCTGCGAGTCCTCAGAGGATGCTCTTAAGGAATGTTTTCCTAAACGCTGTCTGGGTACTTCCTTTCTTTTGATTCACTAGTTAACTTACCACAGTAAAAATTAAGTTTTTAAAATTTACCATATTGCAGTAAATACCATGAAATCCCAGTAGGAAATGATGTTAAGTTAGCCTTGCTTCTGCTCATCTTAATCCAAGTATTTTTCCTCCACTGTGTTTTGATGTCTTGTAAGGAAAAGGACCACAATCTAGTTAAGTATAATCATTTTCGATTAGCTTTCTCTGGTGAGCGATCTCATTTTTAGCAGCCAACAATGGCTATCCATAGGCTCTCCCTACTTTCTCCTATACACTACCTGAGCTCTGTTTACGCCCAGCCCTTCAGGAATAACTGTAACCCGGGGCAGCAGAGGCGGAAGGGACCCACTGAGTTCAAGGCCAGCAGTGGAATGAAAATGGCCTCCATTTTCCCATTCTTTCCTTCTATACTTGGTATCTGGTCCCCCAGGAAGGTCCTCTGCCCAAGGTCAGGCATTTAAACAAAAGCCCCCATTCCCTCAGGGGCTCGAAGACAGTCCCAGTTTGCTACAAAGGCGGTCCTTCTCCTTCTCTCCCGCAAGATGAACTTGTGGCCTTTCCATTAACATCACTGTGGTGCCTATTAACTTGTCAAGGTCTATGAGAGCCTCTGGGCTCCCTCCAGCAGTGCCTGCTCGCAGGTCCCCTTTCCCCTGGTCACTCTTACCCTGGCTTTCCCAGGAGACAGCCTTGGCAGTTGAGTGAACGGCTCCCTTTTCGCCCGAAGTGCCTATTCTGGCCTCCTCACCACGCCCATTTTCATGCATCCGGTGCTCAAAACCCGAGAGGGCCTAAATGAGCTCCCCTTCCAGGGCCTCAGCCTCTCCTAGCTGCACTAAAATGCCAATTTTGCCCTCCCAGGGGCAGAACACTTGCCTGTGCTGGCTTTTGCCACCCAACATATTAGGCTCCAAATTCTAGAGTCCAGCTCCTTCACCTGCTCTGACCATCTTGGTCTCTCCCCACCTACTTGGTAAGTGTCCTCTCTCCTTTCTATGCCCTTTTGGGAGCCTACCACATAGGCATCTCCCCTCTACACCCTTCAGGCCCACCCCGTGGGCATCTCCCCTCTACACCCTTCAGGCCCACCCCGTGGGCATCTCCCCTCTACACCCTTCAGGCCCACCCCGTGGGCATCTCCCCTCTACACCCTTCAGGCCCACCCCTTGGGCATCTCCCCTCTACACCCTTCAGGCCCACCCCGTGGGCATCTCCCTTCTACACCCTTCAGGGCTCCACCCCGTGGGCATCTCCCCTCTACACCCTTCAGGGCTCCACCCCGTGGGCATCTCCCCTCTACACCCTTCAGGCCCACCCCGTGGGCATCTCCCTCTACACCCTTCAGGCCCACCCCGTGGGCATCTCCCCTCTACACCCTTCAGGCCCACCCCTTGGGCATCTCCCTTCTATACCCTTCAGGGCTCCACCCCGTGGGCATCTCCCCTCTACACCCTTCAGGGCTCCACCCTTGGGCATCTCCCTTCTACACCCTTCAGGGCCCCACCCTTGGGCATCTCCCTTCTACACCCTTCAGGCCCACCCCGTGGGCATCTCCCCTCTACACCCTTCAGGCCCACCCCGTGGGCATCTCCCCTCTACACCCTTCAGGCCCACCCCGTGGGCATCTCCCTTCTACACCTTCAGGCCCACCCCTTGGGCATCTCCCTTCTACACCCTTCAGGCCCACCCCGTGGGCATCTCCCCTCTACACCCTTCAGGCCCACCCCGTGGGCATCTCCCTTCTACACCCTTCAGGCCCCACCCCGTGGGCATCTCCCCTCTACACCCTTCAGGCCCACCCCGTGGGCATCTCCCTTCTACACCCTTCAGGCCCACCCCGTGGGCATCTCCCTTCTACACCCTCAGGCCCACCCCGTGGGCATCTCCCTTCTACACCTTCAGGCCCACCCCTTGGGCATCTCCCCTCTACACCCTTCAGGCCCACCCCGTGGGCATCTCCCCTCTACACCCTTCAGGCCCACCCCGTGGGCATCTCCCTTCTACACCCTTCAGGCCCACCCCTTGGGCATCTCCCTTCTACACCTTCAGGCCCACCCCTTGGGCATCTCCCCTCTACACCCTTCAGGCCCACCATGTGGGCATCTCCCTTCCACACCCTTCAGGCCCACCCCGTGGGCATCTCCCTTCTACACCCTTCAGGCCCACCCCGTGGGCATCTCCCCTCTACACCCTTCAGGCCCACCCCGTGGGCAACCCTACTTACTAAGACACTTGCACATCTCCAGCTCTTTCCTCCGCTACCTGCTCTAACCACTTGTCTCTCCCATTCTACCCAGTAAGTGTCACTACAGAGTTCCCTGCTTTGTCTATATTTACTACGAAAGCCACACCACTATACCAGGAAGCTTCTTCTCACCCTACGGGCCCCCCTTCACATGGAGTTCAGATGCCTTACTCAGACCTACAACCTAACCTGGCATGACCTCTATGTCATTTTTCCCTCTACTGTCATCCCTGAGGAAAAGAAGAGGGTCTGCTCAGCTGCTCAAGTCCACAGAGATGAGATCCACTGCACAGACAAGTCCTATCCAGTAGGGGCAGATGCAGTTCCCTGGTCAGATCCCTACTGAAACTACCAGGTTAAATGCTGAGAATCAGTCCCTGGGCAGGGTAGTCCAAAGCAAAATGGTTACTTGCCTTCTTGCTGGCCTCCAAAAGGCCTCTCATGAGGTAATTACTTTTGATAGATTAAGGGAGGTCACCCAGAGGCTGGATGGAAATCCTGCTGAGTTCCTTGCCCAACTTCAGAGAGGCCCTCCTCAGCATACAAAGCTAGATCCCGATTCTCAAGAGAGCATGCTTGTCCTCAACTCTCACTTGCTCTCTCCTTGCTGTTAGAAAAAAACTTACAAGGCTGAATGAGGCCCTCAGACTCCCCAGGGAGATCTGTTGAATGTGGCATTTAAGGTGGAAGGAAGGAGCAGGTAAAGACAGAGAAAGCTTCCTGTGACAGAGAGAAGTGCCAGCTCTTGGCAGCTGCCCAAAGATCTCCCCCAAAGAAATTGACGTGGAGGCACAGATCCTCTCGAGTTTCTGAGCCTGCAGACCCTCATCAGGAACCTACTCTCAGAGATCCATACCCTCCTGGGGGTCAGTGCCTGGTAAAGAAGAGCGGAAATCCAGTTATTGTTCTGGGGGAACTAACTGCCATGGACTGGGGCCATTGAAAGGCTGCCCAAGAGTGGGAGGCTCTTGGCTACAAAAGCCCCATTCATTGTAATCCATTTTTCAGACACCCCGGAGGGCTGTGGGCACCTCTGCACAGACATCCTGGTCCATGGAAGAGAGAAGCCCTGGCCAGCTCTAAATCGTGGATCTAATTCCCTTGGGTCACCACCAGTCGAGAGTGTCTCACAGACAACCAGGCTCCTGTCCCCTCTGTGGAGGGCTAGTCTTCTTCCCTGAAGACTGGAAGGGGTGAGCCTGGAAAACGGCTCACTTTCCTGCTGGGCCTAGTTCCCCAGCCTGCTTTCTTTCTAGTCATGTTTGTGTGAAGGTAAGAATATGGGACACGTCAGAATGTCGTGAAATGAATGTATGCTCTAATTTATCTTTGCAGAAGATAAAATCGAGACCTGAAATACTCATTTAAGTCAGATGTTCTGAGAACAATTAAACACGAGGAATAAGAAGAGGACCTGCATGTAAAATGCCGCTGAAGAAGCCCGGTGCCGCACAGTGACCTGCTTCTTACACTGGATGATGTGAATAATTGATCTCATTTCACCCTACGTTAAGAACCGGGAGGATTAATCTCCAGTTTATTTCAGAACACATTAACCCCTCCCTGCCTCAGTCTACCATTTCCCTGGGGTGTGTGTGTGTGTGTGTGTGTGTGTGTGTGTGTGTGTGTGTGTCGAGGGGGACTCCTGGAAAACTTTTCTACTGCTCTTGTGCTAGACGGTAGTAACTAGCCTAACCCACGAGTCCCTTTCCAGGAATCCACAAGAAACACAGAGTGATAGCCAATGTTGCCTATGTATGGGACATTTTTTCCCGTGTAACCTTCAAACCTTCCCAGGCCTGGGCTGGCTTCCTCCTGCTCCCAGATCTTCCATTTCTCTTATTCACCCCTTTAATTCTAGGCTACACGCACAGCCCACGCATTTGCTTCTCTCACTGGGCTCATCACCGGAGCCCTTTACCTGGCCCATGAATTCTGACTCTCCACCACTCTTCCTTGGTGTAGAAGGACACAGACCATCTTCATCTAGACATCAAGGCCTCCTCTGGCCCAACGCCACCTCTTCACCTCCAGCCTCACCTTCCTGCTTCATCCCACACATCTCCTTCCATACAACCCAGATCCCCCACGGCCAAGCTCCCCACCTCCATTTCCACTTTAATCAAAGGAACTCCCTGCCTTCCTGGTAGCCCTCCAGCCGAGATTCTTGTCCCTTCGTGTGCTTGTGACCACACTGAGCTACCACCAGCAGTACAGAGTTCTCCTGGAGTGGGGATGCTAAACGTCTCTCCAGCAGAGACCTGGGCACAGTAAACTGGTTGGAAGCAAGGCCTTGGAGACACCCCACACTGTCATGGGAACCCAGCTGGTTCTTTACAGAGCAGCAGAAAGAAAAGAGCAAGTCTTTCTAACAGGCATGTGCTCACATTTTCCATGCGATTAAGAAGGCATTGATTGCCCGTGGCAAAAAGGCAGTTTTTAACCTGGGCTTTCGGGAGGAGGTTTATGACAGAGAGGCAGACTTTTCCAAGCTGCTCCTTCACATTGCTGTTGCCCTCATCTTATTAAAGGAGATGTAAAAGACACTGAGACGAGTCCTTTGTCTATGAAAGTGACATGTAGCATCGAGGGGTCAGAATTATTTGCAGAGCTCAATGAACCCACGTTTTTTTGAATGACTTCTGTGCTTCGGCTCCTGACACCCTAGTTGGTATTCCAGGCTTCTTAGGATACCACATCGTGCCTGGTGCAGCAGCCACTGAGGCTGGATGGCAAGGCCGTGAGAAACGTGCAGCCCTATCTGACCCTCCCTTCTCCAGATGCCCCTGTCTCCATCCTGGAAGGTGTTGTCCACCTCTCCCTCCTCAGGGGTGAGTCTCCTCGCTTTACAAGCTGCCATCCTGGTCCTGCCTGCCTTACTCCCATTGGAGACCATCCTTGACCTTATCTTTGACTTTAGAATCTCAGAATCGTTCTCCTTTGTCCATTTTCCAGCTGTGTCTCTTGCCTTAAACGTCCCTTAGAATGAGGCGGGAAATGAATGAACAACTGAATGGTATCTCCCTCCCCCTCCCCCTCCCCCTCCCCTCTGGGGCTCCTTATCTTTGTGATAATACCAGAATTGTCCCCATAGGCCTTTGTGCTCATTGTCCTGTGACAGCCCATATCAGAAGGATGATGTGACCTGCCTGGGTGAGGCTCTAAGTGGGTCGCTCTTTCCTAGAGACTTTCAAGAACCCCGTGTTTCTGATTAAGCTTCTCACAGCAAATGACCTTGTCTGGTACTGACCTACAAGGACAAAGCAGGGACAGGTTTCTTAGCCCAAACGGGATGGGTGACAACATTCAAGTCACTCCTCTGTGTGCTGCCAAGAGCATGTCACAGAGCTGCCACACCACCTTGACTCCCTAGTCATGGGGTTACTTCCCCTTGGCCCCCTGTTAGACTCAGTCCCAGCTGCAGACTCGACCCACAGGTCCAACAGACCCCTGGGAAACAGCTGCAGGTGGCCCAGGATGGTTTGTGGTCAGCCCAGCCTGCAAAATGTAATGCAGAAAATCAAAGGCAGTCCCAGGGACCCCATCAGCTGCCAGCCACCCCAGGGCTGCAGTCCGGTCTCAGAGAGGCTCTGCTGCAGGGCTGCAGGGGTCAGGTGGACCCAGGGACCCTCAACACTACGGCAATGCATTCATCTGCACGTGGACAGACCTGGTCCTGGGTTACAGTCAGCATCTGAACAAGCATCCTACACAGGCTGGGATGATTCAGCATGGAGGGAGCAGACAGATGTGCAGGAATCTGGGCGTCTTAATGAATTCTCAGCACTGGAAGGGAGGACTGGCAGCTAAGTGAGGCAGGAGACTGACAGAGAGGGAACCCTCAAGTGTGACAAGGGGAGCAGCAATTAAAATAGCAGATTGCGATTCCGGGGAGGGGGGCTGGAAGGGGCAGATCGGTGTGAAGACCAGGGGGCACCCAGGGAAGTGTCTGACAGAAATGATTCCCAGGGATGTTCTGGGGAGGAAAATCCATCTGAACAGAAACAGAACGAAACAAGAATTTGCTGCATTATTTAAAGCTTTCCAGAGGAGGGGCTGTTCTGGAGAGAGGAGGTTAGAAGAGAGGAGAATGGAATTGCTTTACCAACGGGGATTAAAGGAATCATAAGGGCTTTTTAAAAAGACTCAAGCAAAGAAAAAAAAAAAAAGGAGGGGGGTTGCAAATAATGTAAGCTGTGAAATTAATGGCGGCCAAGATTCTTGGTTCATTCTTTAAATCTGCTTAACAGGAAAAATGAAGGAGGGCCATTGGCATGCTGGGGAGTGATGGGGTCCTTGAAAATGCAGTTCCAGAGATCACTGGCAGAGCTGAATGTGAGGTGGGAACTGTGTCCTGGGATAGGCAGAGCTAGCCAGAAGCCAGGCCCCATAGTGGTTGCAATCTGCTTACATCAAAATGCCTGCTTTCTCTCCTTTGGATTTTGGCTTCCTGAATATTTCACTCTTTCATGGGAGACTCCACATCATGTCCAGAGTCAGCAAAGTCAAAAGATGCCCTTGTAGCAAACCATGCTGGCATTAGAAGGCCCTTTTGTGGGTGCTATTGCTTCCTGGCTTTGTGACCTTGGGCTGTGTCTGAACCTGGCTGAGGGTTATCTGCAGTGAGGATGAAATGGGATTAAGTCTGGACAAGTAGCTCTCGGAGCTGGGCCATGCAGGCTGTGAATGAAAGCCCCATGGGTCTAACTGCCCTGCCCCTCACCCACGGCTTTGGTCTATAGGACCTCCTGCATGAAGTTCCATTCTTGAAAACACCCCTGCCATGGATTTCTATTGTGAATTTACTAGAGAACATTTGGTATTTAATCCTAACACCCCAGGAGAGTTCAAAGCCAGCACCTTCTCTCTCTCCTGACTGTCCTTCCTCCACCAAGCCACGGTACACAGCCATCCATCAACACTCCAGCCCCACCCATGAGGTTGGGTCTGTGGGGCCCGGCTTTCCCCCAGAGACCCCAGTGATGCTGTAGCACTGATAACTGTGAGCGGCTAGCATACTGAGGCTACCCTGCCATGGGAGATGCAAAGAAGAGAGAGCCTGGAAACAGCTGGACTCTTGAGCACAGGGCAGCAGGATCCCTGTGGTAAACTGGGGAGGAATCTGCAGGGCTCCATCAGAATCAACTCTAGGATAGAAAAAGAGGAAAAAGCCTAAACAGCCCCGCCACCCCACCCCCACCCCGTCCCTCTTTGACCCCTTTGTATCTGTGAAGCTGGCAGTGGTGGGCAATTTCCAGGCTTGTGCTCTGCCGTGAGTCATTTACATTACATTACATTTGCCTGTTTCTAAATAACTGCACTAGATTTTTTTTCTCCCCAGCCCCCCCCCCCAAAAAAAAACCCAGGGTTTCTCTGTGTAGCCTTGGCTGTATGGAACTTGCTCTGTAGACCAGGCTGGTCTTGAACCCAGGGATCAGCCTGCTGCTGCCTTGCCAGAGCTAGGGTTAAAGGCATGTGCTATCACCACCGGGCTACACCAGATTTTCCATTCCTCTTTAGCAAGGGGACCTCTAATTGTACTTGACAGGGCAGATGACATGGAAGATGAGGCTAGTGCCTCCCAAACCCCACAGCTCTTCACCTTTACTTAGGTTCTTCAGAGTTTCCCTGTGCTTCGACCTCTGGTCTACCCATGTACCTGAGGGTGGCCGGGAAGGAGCTTAGCACTCCATGCCCTCACTCCAGCCTGTGATGAGAATGCATCGTAGCTGCCAAGCCAAGGATCCTCAACTTGTATCTGCCTGTGACGGGCTCACCAGATATCACTGTATAACTTCAGAAGAGAATTCTGCTCCCTGGAGGATGGAAGGGAGCCACATTATTGTCCAGTTCCCCAATTTGCCAACTATTTTTGTGGCAGAAGTGGTCAACTCCCACCTGACGCCCTACCCTAGTGTACCCGCCCCCCAGAAGTCCATCTGGTTCAACTGGGATCTGTAGTCACTAGATGGGAGCCTATTACCAAATTGCAACTTGGAGCCAGTCGCTGGGGTTCTCAGACCCTCCGTCTGCTCATCTCTAAGACGGGAACAATTAGAGACACCTCATGGGACTTTCAAAAGTGTTATCTAGGAACTCAATACGATTTTTTTTTGTAAACACAAATCTTAGACAAGACTGTTAGGTGTTGATTGACTGCATGGAGCATATCAACCCATATCTCTTACAGATTTTCTTGGTTTTTCAAGACAGGGGTTCTCTGTGTAACAACAGCCCTAGCTGTCCTGGAACTCACTCTGTAGACCAGGTTGGCCTTGAACTCACAGAGATTCACCTGCCTCTGCCTCTCAAGTGCTGGGATTGAAGGTGTGTTGGATTTTTTTTTTTTTTTAATGAGGTCATATTACATAGCCCAAGTTGGTCGGTTTCTCCCATTTCAGCCTCCTGGGTAGCTGGGGGGGGGGGCTATAAGGTATACTCCACCATGCCCAATTCAAGGAATTATTTTTAGATAACCTTGCCTAGAAGCTGGAATGCAACCTCACCTTTTTTTTTTTTCTTTCTTTTAGCTTCTATTATACCCTGGGCTAACCTCTGCCATAACATTTATCAACCTGTTTTTTAATTGTTGTTTTACATATTAGTGTTCTACAGTCCCCTGATGATCTATTATTGACTATAGGGTGTTCATCCCACTTAACAAGAAGGAATCTCTACTCCCCACCTCCCCAGTACACAGCAGGGGACCTCAATCCACGTTTGATGAATGGCACTGGGTGGAGGGGGTGGAGCTGGTGTTGGAGATGTCAGACATGGCCACCAGGGGGCAGTCACGTTCTTCTAAGCAGGACCACTTAGTCACTGCAGAGCCCCTTCTCAGAGGCAGAGAGGGCTCTGCAAAAATTACCCTGGCTAATACAGGCCAGAGTCTAGGGCCTGAGCTCTCTCTTTGTGTCTGGCACTAACTCCATACAAAGACAGGCCCTTCTACCATGATGTCCTGAGCCCTGCTTTCTGCCTGTAGCCTGAGCGCCCAACAGCCAAGAGGAGTAAGCCAGACTGCTCCCAGTGGGAGGAACTGATGGTCTCTGCCGGCAGGATCCAAGGGCCAGTGTACACATAGTGCATACATGAGTCCATGAGTGGTGTGTCTACTGACATTCACAGACCCCTTCCTGCAGACCTGGCCATTCACACACTTTCACGAAGTGGGCCAGCACCGAACAACTGGAGGTCCACACAGGACTAACCCACCCACTGACTCGCTTTGTGGCCTGGACAAATAGCTTCCATTCTCTGAGCCTCAGTTTCCCCACTTATTACACGAGGGAAGGCTTTGAGGGGCTGGAGAGACAGCTCAGCAGTTAAGAGCAGCTGGCTGCTTTTCCAGAGAACATGGTTTGATTCCTAGCACCCACATAGTGGCGCACAGCCATCTATAATGCTAGTTTCAGGGGATCCAACACCCTCTTCTGGCCTTCACATAAACATAAAATTGAAACAGGGGAGGGGAGAGGGGTGGTGGTGGGGGCAGACGGGGGCGGGCAATGAAAGGCCAATGGCCTTGATGCTGAAAATCTGTTAATGTCAAAGCATACACCACCAAACCGAAAGAAAGCAAGGAATTATTTTGAGACTCCTTGCCTAGGAGCTACAATGATGCCCCTCCCTCTCCCTTTTCCTTTTTAGCATCCGTCTTATCCTGAGCCGACCTCTGCAGCAACACTAATCAACCTGTTCTGTAATTATTGCTTTGCACGCTGACCTACTACCGACCTCTTCTCCAGGCTCCCGTGACCTCTTCTTGTCTCTGAGGTACAGACTAATTCAAGCTGGAGACCTCAGGGTAATGTTGTGGCTCCTCAGCCTGGATTGGAACTCGAATCCCTAGGAGGGGCATCTGCTAGCCCTGGCTTTTTAACCTGACAAAACCCAGTCTCTTGTGGCTGGACACTGACAAATGTTTCTCATTGAAGGCTCTTGGTGGCTCTGGGAAGGCTCGTCACTCAGCTCTCTGTGTGGATGTTTACCAGGTGGAACTCTCCCCACGTGTCTCTCCTTGACCTCTGTTTCCCAGGCCCTTCCCCTTGTCAAAACCACCAAGGACCCCTTCTGGCCATCTCTGCTGCCTCAGCTGGTAGGAAAAGGACCTGGGTCAGGCGGGCTGGTCTGGGATTCTGGCAGCAAGCAGAGTTGGAACCTCTGGCTCCTAGGGCCGCTTGGGCCCCATGCCAGCCCCTTTTCACCTCCAGGGAGGGCAGGCCAGATGACAACCTACCAAACACAAGCTGCTGTTGAAATGAGGGGAGAGATGTTTCTTTATAATTTCCCCCCTTGAAATAAACCCAGACTTAAGAACAACAGAAACACGCAAAATGTGTTTTTAGTGGAACCCAGATGGAGGGCGAAAAGCCCAGCGGGCTGTCTCCATAGAGGATTCTTGTCTCTGGAATTTTGCCCTCTCCTCCCCCCCCCCTCAGGCACATCCCCTCCCAACCTCTGAGCTTTCTGGTTTGGGGTAACACCCCCCCCCCCCCCCGTGCGCCATCTTACTGGTGGTGTTTCAGACAGGCATGTGATGGGAGGAGGACATGGTCACCTCCTGGACACAGCTCAGCCTGGGGAGATCTATGGTTTCAGAGATTTGGGGAGACGGGGAGTGAGGACCAGGACCAACTCTGTCCAAACACCTGGATCTGCCGAAATACAGCAAAGAGAGTAAATGAAGACATCTGAAAAAAATACTCTAAGGAATTCCACTCACCCACATGGCCCACTGCTTCTCATTACATACTTACAGTTTTCCATATTAACATATGCAAATCCAGCCCAGTGCGTGAAGATTTAGGATACAAAGGCCTTTCCCCTCCCCCACTGGCCCGAGGATTTCCCTGTGGGGTAAAGAAGTCTCCCCAGTTCCATTCCTGGGCCCACTGAAACAGAAATGTTGGCGCGGCTCTGGGTGAGAGCAGCTTCAGGAAGGAAAAACGGTGGAAGGAAGGCGTGCTCCTTCAGTGATACCCCCTGAGGGGCCACCGTTTGCCGGGGGCTGATGTGGCAGCCGAGACGAAGCACTAAGGCCCAAACCGTCAGCGCTGGCCTCAGACTGTTCCTGTCTTCCAGGGGTGAAGAAGAAAGACAGCGTCCATAACTAAGCAGCTTGTGGAAAGGCTGGCTTTGGTCAAGGATGAGCTACCTCTGGGACCTTACGATGGAGATAGCTGAACAGAGGCCAGAGTGAAGTTTGGGTGAGACATGCAGAGCAAGCCAAATTACCCGAAGATAAACATGGAGGGCAGTGAGTATCCACTGAAGAAGCAAGGGGTGGGGACCATGAAGAGTTAGATGAACGAGGTCAGGAAAGTACAGGGAGGAGGACGACCTCCGGGAAAGGGACTCTCCAGAGGGCCGGTAACGGCACAAGTAAGGCCCAGAATGTGTCCTTTTGAAGCTTAATCAGGAGACCGCCCAGGCCCCTGAGCAGCAGGATGGGGGAAGGAAGTTAGTGGGAATCAGATCAAGGGCAGCCAGGACATAGCCTGTGAGCTGAGGCTGCGTGGAGAGATGGCCGGGCCTGCCAGTACAGAGCCTAGGGCAAGCCTTCAGCAGGCAGGAGTTGCTTCTCAGTCCCACATTCCAGCAGAGTCAAAGGCCATCTTGGGTAAGAAAATGGTGAGAGATGGAGAGCTCTTCTGGTTCCTGAGCACACACCACGGGGTGGACTCAGCAGCAGGTGCTGAGGATGCCCGTCTTCCTCCTCCACGGGAAGAACTGCCATTCACAAGGACAGGGCTGCAAAGGCTCTTGGCGGGGTGCCTCCGGGGCTGTGCTCTCTGGAGGCCCTTCCTGTCCCAGACTCTTGGCCTGGCATCTCAGGAGAGTGATTCCTTCTGTGGACTGAAGGATCCTGACTCAGGCAGCAACCCTGGGGTTGCTGGGGGAGGGGGGCGGCAGCGGCTGTGTGTGGAGCTGACACCCAAAGATAAAAAGCAGCAGATGCCAGAGGACTTCAGAGAGGGAGGAGATGAGGTTTAGTTTTTAGCAGAAGGGAAGACGTGTCGTTTGCGCTCCCCAGACCATTTAGTGTCTGCTTTTCTATTTCACACCCTTTGACATACAGGTCATCCCCGCCTCCAGGCCCAACCTAAGCTACCCTCCTCTATAGCTTTTACTCCCTCATCTCTTTTCTCTTCCCATTTGACAGTCACCTTCTGAGGTCAGCAAGAGTCGGGCCATGGTGGAGGGAGGTGCCCAGAGGACAGGGGGTGTGCCTGATTCTCTGCCTGGCACACAGTAGGCTGTCATGCAGGGAGGGAAAAAGCAGACAGACTCCATTTCTCTCCTCCCTCAAAGCCTGTGGGGAAGGCCTTGCTTCCATGAGCGGGAAGGCGGCCCACAGAGGAGGTACATGGGGCCTTTGCCAAGGCCCAGCAGTGGGCAGAAAAGCCACATCCTGGGCTGAGCTGCCAGGTCTCCTGCCTTCAGCCAGGATACTTGGTCTGCGTGTAGCCCCCTGTTGTCCCCCGGGTCCCTCACACATGGAAGGAAGTGCCGGGACAGAGGGACAGAAGGCATTAAATCCTCACCAGCAGGCCCGTGGGAAGGTTTAACCACCCTCCTGACAGGGCTTCGACCACATCACGCTAGCAGCTCTGAGAAACTGACACACTGCTGTCATGCTTTCCACGGAGTCAGGGGCGGCTGAGTCCAGTGGGGACAGAAAGCAAATGACCCGGGTCGCTCTGATTTCAGTGGAGGCTGTGGAAAGGGCCGTGGAGACCATCCTAAGGCTGCAGCCCCAGTCTGGGAAGGTGGTTCCTTAAGGATCCCTCTCTGGGTGGAATTCTGTTAACCTGGAGGGAGAAATTCGTTCTCTCTCAGCGGAAAGCTCTGAGTGGCATGTCGCATATGTCTTTTATTAATAAAAAAATGAGAAAATTGAATCATTATTACTACGTAATTGTAGTTCATTTGCTAGGCCAACTCCTTCAAAGCCTGGGCGTTGGGCTAGGGCACCGGAGGGATGAAAGGGACCTTGGTATGAACTGCTGGGAAGCACCTGTGTACGAGTCATGTCAAGCAGCTGTGAAGGGAGCCATGCCTTTCGAGAATCTCAGAGCTTCCCGACTGCACCACAGCCCTGGCGCCAGCTCGAGGCCAGGTGACCTTAGAGGAAGGCCCTACCCTCCTGGAAGAACCAATTCTTTCTCTTCTCTTCTCTCTTTTCTTTTCAGGAAGTCGGAGCTCATATTCCTGTGCTGTTGACTTACACGGTTGTCCTGGGAATCCAATGACAGCCCCCATGGACTGCTTTTCCTTCATCCATGACCACTTACCCAGGTAGGTATGTGTTGAGCACTGTGCTAGGTGATGAGAATGCAGGGGAAAAAGTGTAAAATTAAAACCTTGCCTGCAAGAAACTAGCAAGAGAAGTCTAGAATGGGAACACGATGTTCACAGGGGGACCCTAAAATACGAACTGCACTTGAGAGACCTCATGCCCATTATCTGGTATAAGTGATGAGAGAGGATCTCACCATTATAAAGAGAAAGCAGGAAAAAAGTGGAGGTAATCCACGTTCCCCCCTGTGGCTGTGAGACTGTGTGTGACCCTGACAATGGACTTTGTTTCTGTCATCTGAGTGAAGTTATTGCAGTACACATGTTATGGCTGTGGCTACCCAGGACCAGTATAAAGGGAAGGCTGAGGCAGGGGACCTGAGTCAGTCTGCTTCACCCCATGTGGCGTTAGCATCCCACCGGCCTCCCTGAGCCTTGCACACTGCTCTAAGTTTGTCGTGGATAAAGAACATCCCTTGACTCTGCCTGGAGTTGGAAGGAAGGCTTAGAATGAGATCTTTGTCTTGTGAGAGGAGAGCTCAGGATTGGGAGACTGACCAGTGAGCCTTAAGATGGGCCCACATGGGGCTGGAGAGATGGCTCAGTGGTTAAGAGCACTGACTGCTCTTCCCGAGGACATGGGTTCAATTCCCAGCACCCATATGGCAGTTCACAACCATCTGTAACTCCAGTTCCAGGGCTTCTGACACCCTCACACAGACATACATGCAGGCTAAACAGCAATGCACATGAAATTTAAGAAAAAACAAAAACAAAAAACAAAAGCTGGGGCACATATGGACCCAGGAGGAGCCAAACCAAATGTCAGATTGCTTCAGCCCTTTAAGACAAGGACAGAGCTGTGCTTAAAACAAGACACCTCTACTTTGGAGACATGTCCATCATTCTGCCTGCGATATTTTCTCTCCTTTGGGGGGTCTCCTTTGGTACTTTATAGGGTTGTTCTTAAGTGTGTTCCAATGTGAGAGAGAAGCCCCGCCCAAGTGGGCTGCCCTTCATGGGCAAGGCTCTTCATGATGCCAATCTGTCCCGGCCCTGGGAAGCCTGGACCACGTCTTCACAGGAGCAATCTCACACTCTTGGGAGCCAGTGAATTAGTGACAAAATTGCAGGGAGGACCCTCTCCTGGCTGGAGCGAGATGGTTCACAGGAGGCCAAGGTCAGGCCACATCAGCCAACTCAGATCGACACTGTCCTTCCGCTGTTCTTGGTCTTGAAACTTGGGAGACGTTCTGCTTCTGTGTGTCTTTTTCACGGAGAAGTCATTTGTTTGCACCAGCTACACAGAAGTAGCTCGGACAGTGATCAGAGAGGGCCTCCTTCCTCCAGTGTGACGATGGAGAAGCCCCTACCAAGTGGGCTGCCACTCAGGGCACAGCTCTCTCTTCACGACTTCCTGTTCTACTGGGTCCTGTAGGTGTCACTGCCAATGTGGCCCGAGGGACCAGTGTGAGCCAAAGCCTTCTGCAAGGTTGGATCTGTTCCCCGGCGGAACTAAGGAGAAATGTTTATTCCTCACCTCTAGGCCCCTAATGAATTCTGATTCAAACCACACAGGCCTAGGGATCAATAGTTTTAATCATTTCAAAAACTAGCCCCACTCTGGGTAAAATTACAATGTGCAAGACACTCAATGGAGCTTAAAGTTCACAACCTCATTATCATTTCATTAGATTCACATTTCAGTAAGATGGAAAGAAATGTTCTCACACGCCACCCCAGCCCTGGCCCCCTCCCCTCCCTCAGCCCTGAAGAAGAACTCTGGAGGACAGCGATGGTTTACAGCAGCTGTCAACCACCAGAGCCAATGGCCCATTCCCAGCATGCACTCTGCCTGAAGAGGAAGCTAGCTGAAGTCACTGGAGACCTCAGTGCAAATCAGTGCAAATGCCTCCCAAATCAAGTTTGCGGTCCTGGGAAGTTTAGTGAAAACAACCCCCCTGTCAAGGTTTGGCCTCTCGCAGCTGCAGGGGTTAAGTTATCAACACAGTATAAACCCAGGCCCAGAGAACCCTGTCCTGCCCCAGGCCCCAGACGCCCTCTGGGATCCAAAGGGTTTGAAAATGTCTTAAAACTTTTCCAGTTTGTTTATTTTCCGATGTTTAATGATATTGTCCATGCAAGGAGCAGACCTTGGCTCTTGCTAACAATTAAAGTTTTCTAATTTGGGAGACAACGTGGTTTACAAAGAAGAGAGGGAGTGTTCACTTAGGCAGCCAACCCCCACATCCACCCCAGTGGTGCTCTGCAGAAGGAAGTTGTTGGCCTGGTGAATGTGCAGAGGGAAGCTGTTGGGTAGGGCTGTGCCAACCGGGAGCCAACTTCAGAAAAGACCTCATTACACTACCACCACCAGTTTCATGATTGGGACTTGTATTGATCTGTGTGACTGGGAGGTTCCCTGAGGACTGCCCCCCCCAAAACACACACACACACACACACACACACACACACACACACACACGCACACACACACACATATGCTTGTGAAGAGCCATCATTGAGAGTGGGTGTTACGTCTTACCAAAGCATACACTCCCCCACCCCACCCCATCCTTGGATGCCAAGCTGCCCATAGCTGACCACTGGAGAGTAGGTCCCAGCGCTGGTGTGGCCAGGGACAATGCTGTTATGTGTGGAGTCTCTCTGACAGCAACAGCTGGGGCTCTGGAACAACCCAGGAGCCCTGATGCATCCTTGTATGTCTCTCCACCCCTGTTGTCACCTGGATGCCCAACAGGACTAGCCCCTTTGACTCTCACAGCCCCCTCACCCTGATTTATTCCTCCACTCCTAAAAGATGTGAGTGCCCCTCCAAATCTAGCTGATGTATCCGAACCCCAGCTGTCAGATGGTTGAGGCTCACTGTAGGCTTCCTTCTCTACACCCTCATCCTGGTACTTCTCAATCTTGGCTGCCTGACAGAATCACCACAGAGCTTGCCTGAGCCACATCCCAAACCAAAACATCAGGATCTTTGGGCATCTGTAATGTTTCAGCCTCCCTGGGCAATTCCTGAGTACAGCCCAGGGTGAGCACTCCAGCCACAGATGTGGGACGGGAATGGGCAGAGGACGTAAGGACCCTGTGGGTGGGAGCGAGGGACACACCAAGGATACTCAGGCTGCCGGTGACTCCTGCCTCTGTTGTCAGTATCTCTCAGCTGAATCATGTTGGGAGAGTCCTATGAAGCAAACGCAGAAAGACTCATTGGTGGTGGCATTCCAGCTCAGACCTGGTGGTACTGAGCTGCTTGAAGGGAGGAGGCTAGTCAATGGCAGAGGTAGAAAGCCTATAATTGCCAGGACTTTGGGGCCGCCTCTGAGCTAGCCCTGTGGAAGTTTCCAAAGGACCCGAGGCAGCTGGCCATCTGTTCCAAACACAGGTGTGACCAGGAATTGACCTATGTTAGCTAGGTGCACAGAGAGTTTATTATGCACCTACTCTTCATTCATCCCTGTCCACTCACACATCCCAGAGAGGTGGGAGGGAACTCAGATACTCAAACGGCACTCCATGTTTCTGGAGCTTTATTTCCTGGCTCTGAAATACTGGGTCTAAGTGAAACCCAAGGAGGCTTAAGCAAATACGAGGAAAACCACTTTGGCTGTGGCAGCTATGAGACCCCAGACCCAGTCCGCTCACCCCCTAAAAGGCAGTAGCAGATTCTCCCATTTCCAGGAGAAGCCGAGGCTCGAGATCTCTCAGTCGTAAGTGAAGACTTGAAGCAGGATGGTTTGATCCTAACTCACAGTCGCAGATTCCACATTACGAATGTGACTGGCTAGTTGTGGGTGAATACAGAGCTGGCCAAGTCTGGCTTCACACTTGCTCCCCTGACACCATCTTGTGTGCTGAGGCAAAGCTCCATGTAATCAGGACGCCTGGCTCTCTCTGCTTTGTTTCCTGAGGAAAGCCCTGGCTAGGATGCTTTCTCAGTGCACGACAGGCAGAGAGGAACTTTAGCCACGTCTTCAGGCTCCTGGTCTACTGCTCAGCTAGGGTGGGCTCCTTTGGGATCTTTGATATTTACCATTTGTTTGTCTTCAATATTTCTAGTATCACACTTCAACCCTCCCCCAAAGTTTTCAAAGTGTAACGGGAGCCAGATGGTAACAGACACATCAGGGGTGAAGACTCTAGACCCAGCTTTTCACTGCTCTTATTCCAGATCTGTCAGAGCTTCCGGAACAAGGGAAGACCGTTCCTTGCAGGGATATTCCGGAGTGGGGTTTTTCCATTCATAACCAAGGCTGTTTGTTGGCCCATGGTGAGAACCCTCATCTCTAAGATATATTAAAAGCCACATTGCCTCAGGCAAAATCTTGTGTGCTTTAGAGTCAAGTGACATTCGTACATGGGGCAGAGCTGTGCTCAGAAGGCAGGTGGTCCTCCTGCCTGCAGTACAGTGTGGATGCCCTCTCTTCCAGGAGCTGCCCTTGGATGAAGGCAGCCACCCTTCCCAGCGATACAGAGATGCAATCCCATTGCCTTCATGGGCGGACCTCTTTGGAAGGGCACCCGAGCTTTAGCGCGTTCCTTGGGAACAGCCGGCCCCTTGGCTGGCAGCAGTTTCTCTATGAGTAACACCCAGCTAATCTGCTCACAGGTCTCCCTCTCGGCCTGTCCTCAGCCATTCTCATCCACAGGACTCAGATGTGATGAGTCCTCCCTTTCGGTGCTTTTCTGAGGGTGACATGAAAGTATCACTTAAAGGAAACAGATGACGCACTTTAAATCTAGGAAGTGACCAGTTCCCTTTCTGGTATACTGGCATTCAACCCATCACCCCACCACACGCACGGGCACATGTACACACACACACACACACACACACACACACACACACACACACACACACGGGCATCAGCACAGGCACATAAACAATGTAGAATTCTGTGATCTTTGTGGTTCTGCCGATATCTGGTGCATTACACTGTCATTGCTATATGACAGGAGCCCTGTGTATATAGAGGCCTGTGTACCAGGTGCCCTGCAACATCCTGGGAAGGGAACCCAGGAAGGCTTCAGGAGGAACATTTGCCATAGCTTTAGAATATGGGTAGAAACCGAGCAGATAGAGAGCAGGGGAGTGGCTCTTCTGGTCAAGGGATGCTGGAGCAGTAAGCTGTGGAGTTGGGAAAACAGGAGGCATGCCTGGGCCAGTCCTCCAAGCTGGCTGAAGATTTCATGAGCAGGTGAGGGGCGGAGCCAAAGGTGGGAAGAATGTTCAGGACCTGGCTGGATGAGGCCCTGTTTAATTGAGGTTCCTGGGATTCTGCTGGGATGCTGGGGAATAGAGATGAGCTCCCAGGAGGTCAGCCATGGGGAAAGAACTGGGTCAGGGCACCAGGAAGAGGTCGTACCAACAGCAGGCTAGCATGGACCACACCCTTATTGGGGGATCGGTGGACCAGAAGGTCCTAATCCCAGGACAGGAATGCTGATCTCTTGCATATGGCTCTGACTGCAACCTGCCACTGCAAAAACTCTTATAATGGGTAACAAGTGAGCTCACTCCCCAGCAATTGTTTGGGGAAGTGAAAGAGGAAACTGACCTCAAAATAAAGATGCCTGACTCACTGTCTCTGAGTGACCTTGTGCCTGAACATTCTCTGAGTCTTCTGCCAGACACCTCCTCTATCCACGCCTTAGCTCCCAGGAATGTAGACACCCGAGAGGGAGTCCTGTGTTAGAAACACCCACAGACCTCAAGAGCCAGGGCAGACTAAGACCCACTTCCTCTAGCTGGAGGGCCTTCAGCAAATCACTCACATTTTTCTAGGCCTTGATTTTCAAATCTATAAAATGGTAATCATAACCATCACCACCCATTTGTGGGACTTTTACGAGATCAAATAACCTAATAAACTTGAATGTGCTTGGAGCTCTCTAGAAATGGGTGCCACAAAAATTCCAGCTGTAATTGTTGCTTTTGTTGTGTGATTGGGCATCTCTCTTGCGTGCCCCCCCCCCCCGCCACCATCTTCTAAGAGGTCAAGTGCTGTTCCCGGTGTTTGAGTAAATCTCAAATACCTCCTCTTGTTCAGACATGGGCCAGACCCGAGAAGGACCCACAGACACTGCCTACCTGAAAAACGGGCCTTGCATCAAATCTTAGGAAAAACTAAGGGCCTGGCAGAGAGCACCCCAGAGAGCTGAGTCAACCCTGCTCAGCAGGGGAGATGCCAGGATGCCAGGCAGGGAAAAGCATGTGACTCAATGTGGGGCTTTCGGGGTGCAGAGGAACCGTGATCAGTCATCCCTTCAGTGCCTCCAAATACTGGGCTGCATCCATCCGGAGCGTGCTCCCTCCAGAGAGTGCTCCCTCCCAATCCTCGCCTCCCTGCTGATCCTCCTCCCTAGAGATCTAACACTGCAGCCAAGTGACTCACCAACCACGTGACTGTGAGGGACACCAAGCCATTCTCATCTTGCTCACCTCGGAAATGGGTCTACTAGTTCAGATCTGCCTGCCACTCGGGGCTGAGTCTGGGGACGGTCCCATGGGCTGAGGAGGCTCAGTCACCATAAGGTGTTGCACCAATATACAGTATTGGTTGAAGACCTGACTGTCCTGAGATGACGTCTGGCCTGGAGTTAAGTGCTGGTGGCAGGAAGATGCTCTACTGCAACCATGAGAGAAGATGTGAGGGGTCCTAGGAAACAGGGTCCCCAAAGTTTGAAAGCGGGACAGAAAGTTTTTCTGGGACATAACTTTGAAACATTTCTTAGTATTAAGAAACAAACCTAACCCTCCGCCCCCCAAAATTAAACAGACACACACACACACACACACACACACACACACACACACACACACACACAAAACAAAAACCAATTTAGGAGACTAGCACAGTGTGGTAGTTGTACTCTTCCCAACTATCCCTGAACTTTCTCGAAGGAGATGGAAATTGGCTACAACAGGGGCACCCCAGGACTACCAAAAGTTCACAAATGGGAGAAGGTCACGCCTGAACTAAGGGAGCGGCTTCCGTCCCAAAGGATCCTGGATGGAGAAGCCTCCACCTGACAGGGACTGCCCTGACCACCATACAGACGTGGGTCTGTATGTCCTGCTCAATGCACAGTGGGAGAGAAACAGGTACTAGCTGTCCAGAAGACCAGGAGCCAGTTTGGGGGAACACCGGGACAGGGTGGATGGGGTGGTGAACATGAAGGCCCCTGCAATCAAGATACTCATGGACACAGAGTGACCTCACTCTGTCCCTGTCACCACACTTCAAGTGCTCCCCAGCCTTAAATGATTCCCAAAGTCATCAGCATAGTGTGTGTGGTGTGTGTGTGTGTGTGTGTGTGTGTGTGTGTGTGTATGTGGTGTGAGTGTGTATGTGTGGTGTGTGTGTGGTGGTGTGTGTGTGTTTGTGTGTGTGTGTGTGTATGTGGTGTGTGGTGTGTATGTGTGGTGTGTGGTGTGTGTGTGTGGTGTGTGGTGTATGTGTGTGTGTATGTGGTGTGTGGGGTGTATATGTGGTGTATGTGTGTATGTGTGGTGTATGTGTGTGTATGTGGTGTGTGTGTATGTGGTGTGTGGTATGTGTGGTGTGTGTGTGTATGTGTGGTGTGTGTGTGTGTATTGTGTGTGTATGTGTGGTGTGTGTGTGTGTGGTGGATGGTGTGTGGTGTGTGTGTGATGTATGTGTGTATGTGTGGTGTGTGTGTGTGTGGTGGATGGTGTGTGGTGTGTGTGTGATGTATGTGTGTATGTGTGGTGTGTGTGTGTGTGGTGGATGGTGTGTGGTGTGTGTGTGATGTATGTGTGTATGTGTGGTGTATGTGTGTGTGTGTGTGTGGTGTGTGTGTATGTGGTGTGTGGTGTGTATGGTGTGTGTGTGGTGTGTGGTGTGTGTGTGTGTGTGTGGTGCAGTGAGTGTGTGTGTGTGCGTACGTGCTGTGGGATGATCCTTCTGTATACTGTGAATATGTATTACTCTCATTGGTTAATAATAAAGCTGTTGGCCTATAGCAAGGCAGGATAAAGTCAGGTGGGACAATCAAACTGAGGACTCAAATGAAGAAGGGTGGAGTTGGGAGATGCCAGCGAGCCTCCCAAGAAGCAAGATGATACAGGACAAGTAAAGCCACAGGCCACGTGGCAATACATAGATGAATAGAAATGGGTTAATTTACATGTAAGAATTAGTTAGTAATAAGTCTGAGCTATTTGCCAAGCATTTATAATTTATATTCAGCCTCTGAGTTGGTTATTTGGGACTGGGCAGTTGGGACAGGGAAACATCCATTTACATGTATGTGTGTGGTATATGATGTGTATGTGTGTGTGTGGTGTGTGTTTGATGTGTGTGTGTGTGTGTGTGTGATGTATGTGTATATGTGTGTGTATATGTGTGTGTAATGTGTGTGTGTGGTGCATGTGATGTGTGTGTGTGTGTGGTGTGTGTGTGTGTGTGTGTGTGTGTGTGTGTGTGTGTGCATGTGTTGGGGTTAAGTCCTTTCTTTAACTTGACCCCTCACATCCTCAGTCAGATCCAGATCACACTCCCAGGTACCAGCCTCGGCTAACTCCATCCTCCTCTGCATGTCAGGGAACTTCCAATACCACAATGTCCCTCCCTGGTGCCGTGGCCGTGAGCGCAGACTCAGGAGCTAGGCTTCTGGGTTCAAACCCAGGTTGATTACCAGTCAGCCATGTATCCTTGGCCAGGTCGTCTAACATTTCTGGGCTTCTACCCCATCTGTATTTGTGGGTCAAAGTGGGACCCACGTCACAGCTTCTTTGAAGAAATAAATGGGTGGACTGTTTGAAAATCCCCTTTGCTTTGGAAAGCCCTACCCCTTGAAGACTGGGCTACAGGGCTGTGTTGAAGAGGTTGTCCTGGTTGCTCTGGGCTTCCACTGTTTTCCTGCACAGGAGCACTGTCTGTGCCATGATGGCGTTCCTCTGGCTTCCTGGCCAGACAGTTTACGGAAGTTCTTAGAACGAGAGAGCCAGTTCCATCCTCCTTGGGAACCTCAGGCCTCTCACCTGGGCTCTAGGTCGTCTCTCCAAAAATGAGGGTCTCTCATCTTCCAGAGCTCTGCTTAAAACCCAGTGCCCTCAACACACGGTGCCATGGGCAAAGCGCAGGTTCCGGGGTCAGAAAGACCAGGGTTGGAACCTCAGTTTAACATAAGCCAGAGGAGTGACTCTCTGCAAGTCACTTAGCCTCCCTTAATATCTGTCCTAAGTGATGCTAACAAGGTAATCGCCCCCACCCTCCCCAAACCCTGCCGGGACAAAGACAGGACAAAGTGCAACAGTGAATGTCTGTGTGGGGCAGTGGTGGTACACAGTAGGCAGTCCGTGGCTGCTTCTTTTCTCTCCCCACCTTGTTCTAAGGGCACTCCCTCTTCTCTGTGCTCCAGCACCTAACATCGGCACCAGCCACAGTGAGGGTTCTCCTGGTTTGTCCATGGATATTATCGTTTCCATCCATTTGAGGTTTGCTGGACATTTATTGGGTCCTATGAGGGGCTCTGGCAGAATTCTTGCCTTAGGTGACTCATAGGAAATTGAGTGATCAAATACATGTGTAGATAATCCTTGGGTCCTGTGTTGAGTGGTACTGTGGGGTGCACACAAGGTGCTTTTGACCTTCATTGCTGGACCTTCAGTCTAACTCAGTGAGCCACGGCTAAGCCAAGCTATGTTCCGGGTATTAAACTAGGCACTGGGCATTCAGGATGATGGCACCTTCATACTCAAGTAGTGCAGGGGCCAGTGTGGAAGATCTAAGGGTTACACCATGTAGACAGTGTTTCCAGAACCACAGCTCAGTGAAGTGTGAGGGGTACGGAGGACTGCATGGAGGAGGCAGCACCCAGGACTTGAAAGACATGTTGGCTAACCAAAGGAGAGAGGCTCCATCTGTGCAGCTTGTGGGAGGGAGGCCAAGCGTGGAGCTCGGGACACCACAAGACCTGGACAGTTTGGTGCACAGGCAAAACACTCAGAACTTCCAGCAAACTCTTCTTCTCTTTCTCCTTCCAAGACCGCTCCCCAGTCAGACCCCTCAGTCCCAGCTCAGAGTCCCCCTTTCCCCAAACCTTCGGCTAGAATTCCTAACCACCCCCCCAGCTATATGACTGCGAGTGTGCTGTCCTGTAGCCAGGCAAGATGCTTAGTCAGCCCGGGGCCTTACATCCTATGTAATCTGTGTAATCTGCGTGCAGTGTGATCACATAATCTATGCACATGTGTGACGTAGCTACATAGGCCCACATGCGCATGTGGGAGGAGGGGAACCTATAAAAGCGGGTTCCACCTATTCCCCTCCTCTTTTCCTGCACGGTCATTCCACAGCCTATGCACACCCCTTCTGTTCCCTTCCCTTAATAAGCTCTTACAGTGGGTTTTCTTGGGCCTTGTGGCTTCTCTCATACGGTCAACAGCTGCTTAATAAATAACACCTTCAGTCTCTGTGATGACAAGGCCTGTTTTAATGGAGCCATGAAACTCAGTCACTTCCGAAGGGCAGAGATACAGGAGGACAAAGAGGGACTCTCGGGTGGAGCTTAGACTAGGCTGGAAGAGGAAATCTCTGTGACCACCCACCTCCGGGGACACTGTCAGGATACTGATCCATGGCTCGGGTTAGCCTTATGCTATGGTCATTCAAACCAGCAGGAGCAGCTGGGGAACATCAGGAACCCTGCTTCCTCTATGGAGCCAGCTCACCCTCCCCCTGCTCCCACCTTGAGTTCTTCCAGTCCCCTGCTCTGCCCAATCAGTTCCCACTAATCTAATCAATGTGATTGGTCGAGATGCCCAGCACATCCCACATGAGACAGACCATGCAGTTACAATGCTCATGTGTGTTTCGGTGAGCATCCTCCGTACACACCTTCCTGCACTAGAGCTCACAGTATCACGTACATAGAGACAAACTCCATTCACCCAGCGTCTGCTCTGAGACACACACACACGGATGCCACAGGGCCAGCTTACCTCAGCTCCCTTTGGAAGGTTCTGGACCTTCCAGGAACATCAAAGCCCATGCCAGAAAGCCCCAGTATCTTTCACTGAGAGGGCACCAAAGGGTTAAGAGAGAACATTTCCAGGGAGCCTGCCTCTTAATCAACACAGTTAATTCTTTTCCTTTTACAAACATAAATTCTTGGCAGTCAGTAACCAAAAAAGAAAGGGATAAGAAAAAAAACTTAACCCAGCATTAGTCAAATCTTTGCCTCTTCCTATTTTTTTTTTCAAGTTAAGACCCAGGGGAATTCAAAGCAAGGAGAGAAATCCCAGCCCAGATGGAATGTTTTTGCTAATATATGTCTGCAAGTTATTTAAGTGTGTGTGTGTGTGTGTGTGTGTGTGTGTGTGTGTGTGTGCACATGTGTGACCAGAACACACAGCACAGAAGAGCAATCGCCACCCTCTCTGCCAGAGTCCCAGCTCTCCTCCAGTCCCAGCTTTCCAGTCTAAGCTTAAAGCAAGACAAAGCCATTACCCAGGACTGTCTTTGTCCTTCAGGCCAGGTCTCTGTTGCGGAGGCTCCAGGAGGACCTCAGTGACCGGCCTCTTGTTCCCTCATAGAGTTCTCTCAACATCTGACTCCTCAAGTGTTCCTTCTTGCCCTACAGAATGCTCCTAAGTGACAGGCCTGACCTTCCCCGTGGACTCGAACCTCTGCAAGAACTTCAGCCCCCCCCTGCCCCCAGCCCCCCCCTGCCCCCCCCCCCGCCCCAGCTCCCCCTTGTCTGCTCCTTGTGAATCTCTGCAGCTCCCACCTGCCCCCCTTGTCTGCTCCCTGCCGAGTTGACTTTCTTTTCATCTTTCCTCCTCAGCCCCTCCTCTGGCCCTGTAATCAGCTGTGTGGGTTCCAACTGCTGATTTCCAGGGAGAGATTAAGCAGCTTTCCATCCAAAGGCACTTGGAGACCGGGGCCACCCCAGGGCTAGCTCAAGCCTTCTCTAGCCCGGGGTGGAGGGGTGAGGGGTGGGGGAAGTAGTGGGGGTGCGGCTCTCACTCTACTGAGCCTTGGCCTACTCTGAGTCCTGGGCCTTCTGTGTGGCCCTTCCCATGCTCTGCTCTGCCCTGGCTTTCCAGAGTCCAACCTCCCATCACTTCCCTTCCACACAGAGGCCTCCAGTGTCTCCAGCTGGGCCCAGGGTGGGGAGCCCACAGCTTTCAGGGAACAGCAAATAGGGTCGACTCTGCAGAGCCCTCAGCTGGAGGCTCCCCAGCCTTACCACATTCCTCCTCAGGTTCTTTGCCCCTTCCTCTCACTCTTGCCTTCACAGGTTTTGGAGAAAGCAGACCACTCAAGGTCTCCTCTAACTGACCAGGGCCTAGAACTGACCGACCACCTGCTCTCAGAATCTACTGTCTCTGCATATCTGCTGGTGTCACCTTAGTTCTGGGGCTCAGCTCAGCCCAGCTAACAGCACAAACTGAGCCAGTTTTGGGCACTGAGGAGAATGCCACTGAGGAGGCCTCAGAAACAGGAGGCTTCCAAGAAACAGAAGAAAGGAGTTTTGGGCCAGGTGTCATTTGAGCCTGGATATGAAGCTAGGCTACGGCAGCTTAGCACTGAGTTCCGACCTAGAAGAAAGAATTACCTAGAAAGAAACCACTGAGACAGGAAGAAGGAAAGAGGGAAAGAGTGCCTCTTGTGGAAAATGTCCTGGAACGGCCCAGTCTGAGGTGGGTGTGGCCCTGGCCCTCCACACATGGACATTGGCTTCCCAAAGCCTGAGGATTCCAGAAAGATAATTCACTCTGTCTTGGACTAAGGAATTCAGGGAGTCCACGAATTTTCTGATACTGTAAGCAAAATTCTTGCAAGGGAGAGTCCCTGTGGCTGTCCTCTGTTCTCCTAAGAGTCATTCCATGAGGCTGAAAAATGATGAGCTAAAAGTGAACACAAAGGGGACTCTTGGGCCAGCCAGCATGGAGTGAGTAATGTCTGTCTGAACCAGCGGGGTGAATCAGGCTCAGGCATACGACATGACTGAGGGCCTGGTCTTCACATGTGTTTGTTCATCCTAGAGCAGGTGCAACCCTGGTGTCCACATGATGTGCTCACTGGGCGCAGGACGCTTGTTGCTATTTTCTGCTGGGAACTGGCACACACATCATTCCCCAGAGAGAAGGGACAGCAAGATAATGTAAGTGGAGCCTCTGTCTTCTGGCACACTGGGGATGTGTGCACAGTGGGCCAGGGCCTGCATCTTTCCCAGTGTACACATGGTTCATTAGTGCCAGAGTGAAAACATGACCCACTTTTCAACATGCTGAGCTTATGCCCAGCACCTACAAGGGTACCTCAAGGGAATTCTGGGAACATCACCAATGCCAGGGAGTGACTGGGAGCAGCGCAGAGCAGCTTGGCAACCAAGCAACCACCATTCTGGGGTCCCAGTTCCCTTTTGTACTAGAAGACCCCAGAGCATCTGAAGGGCCCTTTAGTGTTGTTATCTTAGGTTTTAAGAAACACCCTTCATGTCATTTCTCTGGAGCTCATTTTTGTGGGGGTGTAATGTGAACATCTCAAAATCCTGCGGGCTTCCCCAGCTCTCTCCCAGCTATTTCCCAAGACCACCCATCCAGACCTTTGGAGTGGGTCCCTTCCTCCCCAAAGTCAACTTCCCAGAGAATAAGCTATGTGACAGGGAAGATCCTTTTTGTATCTGAGCTTGCTGGTTTGCTTGCCTCACTGGAAGTCTCCATTCCTGTGGGGCAGAAAGTGGACAACCAGACTCATTGAGATGTAGAGGAGCATCCTGGCTCTGAGGAGAAGCACATGGAGCTGCCCTCTCCTCTAGACCCTCTGAGGCAGAGACAGACACTGCAGGTGTAGATACTAGGTAGGTCTGCTCTCAGAGCTGGAGAGGTCTAGGATGCTTTCTTCTACCGGGAATGTCCCTGTGTGGTTTGTACACACGCATGGGGGTGCAATAGATTGTACAAATGTAGCTAGGTGGATACGCAAAAGGGCGCATGATGTGGGTGCCATGCTACTGGCCAGCAGCCAAGCCCTACTGTCCTCCCCAGTGGGAAGCTTGGGTGTCTCTCCAGGCAGATTTGGTTTGTCCCTTCCTCCAGTAACTCCTTCCCAACTCCCCAGCATCAAGCTGTCGTCCTCACCAACTCCTCCCTACAGCCAGGCTGTTGTTATATCCTCACTCTTCCTCCGCAGCGCATCGACTCTGAAATCTGTTCCTTTCTTGGTCTCCACCCCCTCCATCAGCACCCCCCCCCCCCCCCACCCCCCGTTGTCCCCATCTCCTTCCACGGCCCCCTGTCTCCTGATCTCTGCCTCTCTTTGCTTTTCACTTTTCCGGCTCTGCGCTTTGCCCGCCTCACGGTTCCACTTGCGTACTGATTTTGTGTAGAGCCCTGCAAGTGTCTCCCACGGGTGCCTTTACATCTCTCTGTCTCCATGGCCTCCACAAGTAACAGAACCAGGAACTTCCTTTGGAGAGGGAGAATGCCTAGCCCATTTCCATCCCAACTGTGTACTCCTATGCCTGCCTGGGCTCTGGGCCCAAGCTAGAGACATCACAGGGTTGAAAAGGTCTCCAAGGCCTGCTGCTGTGTGGAGAACCTTGGGCCTTGGGAAGAACAGCAACTAGGCGGGGGAACCAGTGAAGCAGCCCTGCCTGTTACTAAAACAAGTGTTGGGCCTGGCTCATTTGCATGTTGGGTCTCTTTTACATAAATCTGCATGTCAAGCTGGAGGCCCTGGAGCCAGGTAATGTAAAAGGATGCAGAATAAATTAATCAGCTTGCCCAGCTGCAGGTGCCAGCCAGCCCTGTCTTCCCACTGACAGAACAACCCAGCCAGCTAGTGGCCCTTAGGGTGGGGGTGGAGCAGGGCAGGGTGCTAGCTTGCTCCTGGCAGGTTGCAGATGAGCTTCAAGCTGTGGATGGCCCAGAGGGCAGCCTCCTACCAAGCCAGGCTCAGAGCAGTCCTGCAAGAATGGAGGGGCTGAGAGAAGGCTGGGGACCTGGTCTAGAAAAGGCCAAGGAACCTAACAGCTCTGTGGGGCGTAGGAAGAGCCAGGTGCTTTCCGTGGCCCTGCACCTCAGCTGCCTGGGAGTGGCTGGATAACATTGTTTCATCCGAGGATCTCTGGGAAGACAATCTGTCCATCTTCACCCCAGCCCTCAGTGAACACTGCCTCTCCTCCAGACGATTTGGGGTGCTCTCCAGTGCTTCCTTACCCAGACACCAGAGCCAGCTTCCCTTCTGGAAAATGCAAGGGTGATACAGGTAGTGGGTGTCTCTACTTTAGGAAACTGTGACTCTTTGACTCCCCTGGTATTGGCAAATGGTTCTGGGAGCCCAAGACTCCAGAGAGACCCTTCCACATACAAAGAGGATGGGGTGGGTCACTAGTACCAGAGCTGAGACCTGGCTCCATTTCCGAGGCAAAGGTGACATGCCAAGCCTCCCACCCTCTCCAGACTCTTCCACAGTTTTCTTAGAGGGGATCCCAAACATATACCTGCAGCCAGTATGGCTGCTCCATTCTCCTCTGGCCAGTGGGCTGACCAGCATGACTGTGTTGCTGATGGGCCCGGACCCTGAGAGGAGCACCACCTGTGTGGGGGGCGCAGAGCAGCCCGGAATAAAACAGGAACTCTTTGAATCCCGGGACACTTCTGCCTGGGTCCTGGGCTAGCTACCTCTGCCAGCAGTGTGACCCAGAGCAGGACACCTGCCCTCTCTGAGCCTAGTTTGCTCATCTGTAAAACAGAGTTCCTCCTTATATTGTTCTTAAGAGAGACACAGCATGCCAGCACCCCACAATGCACCGGGTGCAGATAGACATCTCTAGCCATTTCAGCAATCTCTTGGACCCAGGGATCACTAACAGGTGGGCCCGGGGCTGAGAAAGGCTGGTGGGGAAGGTTCTCTCCTACCCTTCCCCTCTCTCTACCACCTGCTCCCGTTCATTCTCCACATCTGCTCCAGGGAACATTTTAAAACACAGTGTCAGGCCACTCCCTGCTCACACACACTGGCTCCCAGGCACAGAGCAAGCGGGGCTTCCCTGGGCTTTCCCGGGTCCAGTTAGTTCCTGGTATCTCCACAGTCTCCCATCTTGTCCTGTCAACCACCCGGCTTGTCATGCTGTACTGCCCATGGCGGAGTGTCCACTTACCTCTAGGTCCTGCACAAGCTGCTTCCCGATCTTGGCCACTCTTTCCCCTCAGTGGTACAGAAACGGCTTCCAGGGCATCCATCTGCCTTTTCATGAAGCCTGACAGAAAAGTCTTGAGGGCTTTGCATCTCAGGAGACTGCTTGTAAGTAAAAGAAGAACCCCAAAGAACCTAGGGTGACCCCCCTTCCCAGGCTCCTGGAAAGGATGTGGCTTCCTCCAGGCTCCTCTATGTGTGCAAGGAGGAACCAAGCCACCTTTGCCACGGAGGGTCTCACATTCTTGGCATTAATCACCTCTCCAAATGAGTGTGAATGGGCAGAAAGACTTGGGGATACCGAGGAACGACTTTCAAGCCACACAAAATAAGTAAGCCCCTACCATGCAAATATTTGGGGGCAAAGGCTATCTCATAACACCACTTACCCCCTAACTTACTGGCTCACTCTGTAAGACACTGACCTGTAGTATCTTTTAAGAGGGCAGGGCTTGAGCCTAGCATTTTGGGCATCAAAGCAGGGGGCCTCTGGGCAGCTGCAAATTGAAGGAACAGTCTGGTGAAATCTAGTAAAGGTCACCATTGACCTAAAGAGAGCACACACATTGTGAAGTCTGAACTACACAGCTTAAGGGCCTTTTCCTAGCCTAGCAAACAGGCACCTCCCTCAACAAAACAGCTCCCTCCTTTGGGCAAACACAGGCTTTGGGAGGTGATGGGTGTGAGGTGCCTCCTAACCGGGTCAACATGCAAACATGGGGACTCGGGGCTTTGCTTTTGTTGTTTGGAGACTAGGTCTCAAGTAGCCCAGACTGGCCTTGAACTTGCTGTATAGCTGAGGATTGCTTTCTAGTTCTGCTCCTCCTGTATGCACAAGCGGTTCTGGTTATAGACAGCGGTGGGGATGGAACCCAGAGTTTCAATGGTATCAGGCAAGCGTGCTACCAACTGACCTGTACCTCAGCCTTGCAAACTGTTTTTCGTTCTGTTTTCTTGGGCACTGCAGTGTAAACCTGAGCTCCTCTTGAATGCTAGGCAAGTACTCTAACACCAAATTATATCTCCAGCTCTCATCTTATACTTTGAGGCAGGGTCTTGCTGAGTTGCCCAGGTTGGCCTCGAACTCACTCTGTGGCCCAGGCACACCTTAACCTTGTGATCCTCCTGCCTCAGCCTCCTGAGTAGCAAGGATCACAGGGCTGAGCCTCCAGGCCAAGCTACACATGTTCTTAAGGATGTGGGAGGAATCCAGGAGTTCTTTTTTTTTTTTTTAAATTGAATTTATTTAACTTTATTTTATGTGTGTTGGTGTGAAGGTGTCAGATCCCCTGGAACTGGAGCTACAGACAGTTGTAAACTGCCATGTGGGTGCTGGGAATTGAACCGGGTCCTCTGGAAGAGCAGTCAGCGCTCTTAACCTCTGAGCCATCGCTCCAGCCCCAGTCCAGGAGTTAATGAGGAGGTGGGCAGAGTCCAGTGGGTTGTTCTGACTACCTCTGCCCTTGCTCACATTCTGTGTTCAACCTGCTGTGGACTGAAAGGTGGCAGGCTTACAAATATTTGTTCCTTATGGCCCGACTTTCATAAGTGCTATCAAGCTGGTTGATAAGATAACTTCCCTGCTGGCTGGCACTGGCACCTGGTCTCCTGTGTGGCAGGTCACCTTGTGCGCCACACTCTTTAATACCCAGAAGTCAATACATAGATTCTCAGTTACTGGTGGGAGAGGCACAGCCCAGGGGCCTCTGAAATTAGTTCTCTTTGTTCTGACTGTGATGTCTAGAAGTGACCCAAGATTCCAAGTTAGCACTTTTCATGCCAGGTGGTGACTAGCTCTGCACTCGCCCTGCAGAGCACTGAACCAAAAGGTTTTGGAAAGACTTGAAGTGACAGTCTCCTTTAATTATGCACAAAATCTCCAGATCTATTTCAGCCTTTGAAAAGTGAAACCCAGGAAGGCAGGTTCCCCAGCAGAGGGGAGGGTTCTGCCATGAAGTTCCCACCTCCGTTTCTCCAGTGTAATTTAATGAGCTGAGAAGGCTTATCAGTCAGGCTGCGCTGGCTCCAGACATGCGGCACCCTTCAGTCAGCAAAGGTCACAGTAGAAAGGCTGGCTGGTCAGCCAGCCACTGGCAAGGTGAGCCAGGTCCAGGTGAAAAGCGAGAATCCTGTCTCAGTCACCCCTCTTGTTCAGGTCAGACCAACACGGGGGTCCCCTGCATCTCCTGAACTGTCCCTGCCCTCCTGGCTTTGAGTCTGGGGCTCCAGTGGAAAGTGGGGCTCACTGTCTCCCACCTCTGATGGCCTCAGACTCTCTGACTATATCTCTTCATCTCTTCTTCTTCTTCTTCTTCTTCTTCTTCTTCTTCTTCTTCTCCTCCCCCTCCTCCTCCCCCTCCTCCCCCTCTCCCCTCCCCCTCCCCCTCCTCCTCCCTCCTCCCTCCTCCCCCTCCCCCTCCTCCCTCCCCCTCCTCCTCTCCCCCTCCTCCTCCTCCTCCTCCCCCTCCTCCTCCTCCCCCCTCCCCCTCCCCCTCCTCCCCCTCCTCCTCCTCCCCCTCCCCCTCCCCCTCCTCCCCCCTCCTCCTCTCCTCCTCCTCCTCCCCCTCCTCCTCCCCCTCCTCCCCCTCCTCCTCCCCCTCCTCCTCCTCCTCCTCCTCCTCCTCCTCCTCCTCCTCCTCCTCCTCCTTCCCTTCCTCCTCCTCTGGCAGTGTCTCCATACCCAGGCTGGAGTTGAATGTACCACAACTGAGAATGACTTTGAACTTCTGACTCTTCCAGACCTCAGAGAAGAAAGCCCGCTGCCTGAACTAGCTGGCTCCCCAGTGACCCCCGAAGATTCTCCCCAGCCAGCACCCCCAAAGCATGCTGAGGGAGTCTGATCACAAACAGCACAGTCTCATTCAGTCAGCCCCACTTGAGGTCTGTGAGAATGCTTCCTGGCTGGGCGGTTTGCCTTTCTCAGTGTTTGCCAGCCTCGTATCTGGAAGATGTACTTGGTAGACACAGTGGACCCTAATAAAATAGATTTTCCCAGTTGTCAAGATTCTAAAACAAAAATAAATCGCAGAGGTCAAGTAACCCAAACCCCTTTCAAATTAAGAAAAAAAAAAAAAAGTTGGTTTTCAAGACAGAGTCATATCATGCAGCCCAGGCTGACCTCCAAAGCACACCTTTTCTGTCTTATCTTACCTTCCTGAATGCTGAAGTTACAAGCCCACCTACCATACCGACCTGAATTTTTTGATTTTGGGGTGGTGGTACAGAACAGGACTCGTGTAATGCAGGCTGGCCTCTGGCTCACTTTATAGCCAAGGACTTGTTTAGTCTTCCTTCCTGTCTGCCTAGTGCTAGGACTATGTATGTGCCACCTCACATGGTTTATCTAACCCAGGGCACCTGCATACTAGGCAAGCATTCGACTAATCCCCACCCCCATCCACCCCCACTCTTTTACTGGGGGCTAGACCTGGAAGGGACTTGTGGACAAGCAGTGATCTAATCAGTTAAAACAGCTAAGACTCCCCAGTGAGGATATACGTAGGATGCAAAGAGTAGGGGACAGAGCTCTTTGGCTTTGGGAGGGATGGTTTATGGCAAGATGATGTAGGAAGAGTGCTCTGGGACTTGTCCCCTCTGTGGTCAACTCTTTCAACAGCTGAGCAAGGTACTGCTCCTGTCAAAGTGGAGGGAGGTGCAACTTTACATTATATCAGTTAGGAAGGAGCAGGGCCCCTGAGTCCAGCCTGAGTTCAAACCCAGTGTGGGAGAGTCAACCACGGTGTCCCGCCTTCTTTGTGGCCCAGTCTCATCAGCTGTATGGAGACAACAGCAGGTTAGTAACAGATCATGCATGCAACCTGCCTGGCAGTTATTACCCTAGGCCATCGGTTTTCAACCTTCCCAACGCTGCGACCCTTTAATACAGTTCATGTTGTGGTGACCCACAACCATAAAATTTATTTCATTGCTACTTCATAACTAATGTTGCTACTGTTATGAATTGTAATGTAATGCAGGATATCTGATATGCGACCCCTGTTGGGGGTTGTCTCAACTCCTTAGAACCGCTGCCCTAGACTCTAGGGCTGTGCTTCACTTCCTGCTGAATCCTGAGGGTCTCAGACAACAAACAGCATAGAGACAACATTCTGTTTGTGTTTATCGTTACCTGTGTCTAGTTATCATTCTTTATATGGCCTGGAGTTTTGCTCACTCTGCCTTGGTCACCTTTCCTGACTTTTTTTGGTCATGGCCAGTTTTGCCTAATTCCCTGATTGCGTCCGTCCGCCTGTGCTCCGGCACCCTGCAGACTCAGCTTGCGGGAGATGCAGGGCTTCCGCCTCTCCTACCTGCAGGGGGAGTGGGAGGACCACCCAGCCTGCCCATCCCTGGCTTCGCTGCCCTTCCCCTTCCCATGGCTATTCCCTTTTCTATATTTTGAAATCCTGGCCATCCTCCCCTGACTGGCTTACTGGGCTCTGCCTAATAAGCAAGGAGTGGCAAGAAAAAAAATCTACATTGCTTTTCCCTGAGAAGGTTGTCCACTTATTTTTGTTTTGTCTCACTCAGAACTTCCTGATGTAATTCCCTTTTCTGACAAATGGGACTCAGCAAAGAAGGACACAGAGCCAAGGCAGAAAGGGAGGGGCCGTGGCGTTCTGGAGGGTTAGGAGGCTCCCACCAAGTGCAGGCAGCTGGACAGTTCTCTTCTGTGTCAGGCAGTCGACCTCAGGAAGACAAAACGCCTTCTTCTGAGTGATTCTGGCAGGGCTGGCCCAAGAGTTTCTTCCCATCTGCCTTTGCTTCCTGAGGGTTCAGCACAGAGAAGGCATGGCTGCCTCCTTCCACCCGTGGTCCAGCACAGAAACAGGCCCTGGGGTATCTCAGACAACCTCTCACCTTGGATTTTCTCAGCAACTGAGGATTTGCATTCACTTTGATAGTGAAAATTAGTAGGATTTAGGAAAATATAAGATAAATAATTCAACTCCTGCAAATTAACATGAAGACTGGGTGTGGTGGTTGGTACCCTTCTGTAACCTAAGGCCAAGGCAGGAGAACTGCCACAAGTTTGAGACCAGCTTGGTCCATTGAAGTGCTTTCCTATATTGTTCTATTAATAAAAATAATAAGAAGAAGAACCTGAGAGTCAGATATTGGGGTAAAACCCTGATAGATCCACAGAGCAGCGGGGGAACGATCAGCTGACCTTGCCTCTCCACACTTCCCACGTCAAAAAGATTTCCAATCTCTCTAAATTCCTCCCTGTGTCTTCCTGTGCCCATGATCTGGGTCCTCCAAAATCTCTATGGCTAATTCCGGTCAGCCAATCGCTGACTCCACCTCTTGATTCAAGGTCAAGAGTCTTGATTCAAGGTATTAGCAGTCTTGGAGTGTCAGTGCAAACAAATATCCTGCAGCATCCTATATAGCAAAGACCCCGTATCAAACAAACAAACAAATCCACAGATAGGATAGAAATGAATAATTAAAATAAGAGCCACACCCTTTGCCACACTTCTGCTATCTATATGGAAACTGCAAAGTAAAATTCTCAGTCCTGAACATGTGCGTTGGTCTATGTTCTTCTTTATTCAGACAGGCGAAAACCCGATACTGTTCACTTTCCTGTCTTTGGTGGTTTGAAGGAGAATGGCCTCCAAAGGCTCATATATTTAAATGCTTAGTCACCAGGGAGTGGCACTGTTTGATAGGATTAGAAGGATTAGGAGGTCTGGCCTTGTTGGCGGAAGTGTGTCACTGAGGGGTAAGCTTTGAGGTTTCAAAAGCCCAAGCCAATGTTCCTCCGCCTCTCTCCCTGTCTCTGTCTTTCTGTCTCTGTCTCTGTCTCTCTCTCCTGGCCTATGGACCAGGATGTAACTCTCAGCTGCTGCTCCAGCACCATGTCTGCCTGCATGCTGCCATGCTCCCCACCATGATGACAATGAACTAACCCTCTGATCCTGTAAACCAGCCCCCAATTAACTGTTTTCCTTTATAAGAGTTGCCGTCACCACATTGACATTCACAGCAACAGAGCACTGACTGAGACAATGTCTTTGTAATGACAGTCAAACCAGGGTTCAATGAACTAAGTAAACAGGAATGTCAGGTCTGTGAGGTGCTTTTAACTTTTATTTATTGTTATTTGGAGGGGAGTGGGTGGACACCTGCATCGCAGCACACATGTGGAGGTCAGAGGTTAACTTCAGGAGTCAGTTTCTCTTCTTTTACCTCTATGTAGATGCTGAGGATGGAACTCTGGCCGTAGGCTTGCAGGACATGTACCTTTATCTGCTGATGTCATCTTACTGCTTTATGGTCGGTCTCCTGTTTGTCTGAGTGCAGATCTCCTCACCAGCACCCTGAAGGCCAGCAAGTGTCAAGAATGGCTCTGACCATGACTACAGTTGTGGCAACAGTGTCTCTACCACAGCCGCAGGTCTCTTGTAGAAACAGTGTCTCTACCACAGCCGCAGGTCTCTTGTAGAAACAGTGTCTCTATCACAGTCACGGGTCTTTTGTGGCAACAGTGTCTCTACCACAGCCACAGGTCTTTTGTGGGAAGAGAGGACTAACGTTCAGTCTGGAAGATGAAGAGGCAGGTCTTGGTAGTGACAGGCATGAGGTATTTTCTGAGGTGCACAGCCTCAAGACTAGGGTGTGAAGCTAGGGAGTCCTAGAGCTAGGGCCATCTCCACAGCCAGAGCCCAGAACAGCTTGGGGGAGCTGGCATTTGACTCCAGAATAGCCCATGCGTCAAAGCTCCATGCATGGGTTAACATTTTGTCCCAGGCCCTCTACCTCATCTTTACCTGACGTGGTGTGTCTGCTCTCGGCCTGTTTCACAACTATCTTCGAAATCTAAAAATGACCTCCTTCTCTGGGTACCAAAATCACCTCAGTTCCTGTAGCTGAATCCCACCTAACGCCTAGGGCACTCCAGCACCAGGACTGGTGGCCTGGGGACTGGTGCAGAGAGAATGGCTGGGAATGGGCATGTGAAGAGATGGAGGAGAGTTTGGATGGATCTTAGATAAAACTATACTCACCGGGCAGTGGTGGCGCACGCCTGTAATCCCAGCACTCAGGAGGCAGAGCCAGGCGGATCTCTGTGAGTTCGAGGCCAGCCTGGGCTACCAAGTGAGTTCCAGGAAAGGCGCAAAGATAGACAGGGAAACCCTGTTTCGGAAAAAAGAAAATACTACACCGTGTGCTGCCACACAGACAGCGTGATTGAGACACCTTACCGGAACTGGTTTACCCACCCTGTGGCATAAGCCAAGATGACCAGCTGTGAGCTTCAGTGCCCCCCCCCTTCAGTTCTTTTGACTTTCAGTTCCTGTGAGGAGTGAGAGCAGGAGGATGGCTCACAAAGAAAAAGCGTTTTTAGTTCTTCAAACTCTCAGCAGCCCCAGCCCGAGGCAGCCCTGACATTACTCCTCCACAGCCTGACTCCCAGGGGCCTTTTTCTTGCTTCTAGGAGGCTCAAGGCTCTGTGATCACCATCAGCCGGCCATGCTCTGACCTGGGAGTCCTGATACCTTATCACAATGGGCATTGCTGCTTTTTTGTGACATTCACTGTTCCGTCCAGGATCATTGTCACTGGGGCTGCACAGAAAACAATAGGCTCTGGTGACCTGAATGCTATCACTATTTGCCTTCCCGCCTGGTCATGGGTGGCAGACTCTGACACACAGGGACACTGTGTGGATCTTCACCTGACTACCCAGCCACTTATATCCCAGAAAGCCTCACCCTCATCTGCTCTTATGGATCCTAACAGAAAGTTCCCTTGGGAGTCCATTTATCTTTAATCCATCTTTCTGTGCAAACTGGGCCTCAGAAAATCTGCCAAGCTTCTAGAGACAATTGTTAACCTACCCTTGTAGGCACAGTCATCCAACTTCAGGTGCTACGGGTCGCAGTGCAGCTCCATGCGTGAGACCCCGGCTCCCACCCCTAGCATGGCAAAATAAAGTAAATATAGATTTTGGATGGTAAAAAAAAGTTTGTAGAGCCAAGCAATGGTGGTGCACCTTTAATCCCAGCACTTGGCAGACAGAGGCAGGCAGATCTCTGTGAGTTCAAGGCCAGCCTGGTCTACAGAGGGAGATCCAGAGCTACATAGAGAAACCTTGTCCTGAAAATAAAAAAACCTTTTTTTAAAATGTTGTAGAGAATCCTTAAGTAGGACCAAAGAATAAGATTTCAAGTCATCCTTAGATTGGAACAAGGAACTGAAATTCAAATCATCCTTAGATTGGAACAAGGAACTGAAATTAGCAAAATGAGATTTACTGCTGGCAAATATGAACTTCTGCCTTCAGATCAAACCCCTAACAATACAGCTGGGGTGTGGGGGTTCAGTATTTGGAGGATGGAACTCAAAGACCGCAAGCTCGGTGTGTGCCGGGAGTGTGACACACACTCAGCAATCACGGGGAAGGGGGGCTGGTGACGTGAAGTCCCCGCGGAGGAGGTGAAAGAGACAGTGTCCTCGGCACTTCTGGACCCAACATGGTGGCATCCACATGACCCAACCATGCATGAGAGAGTCGGGGGCAGGAGCGTGCGGGAATCTAGAACTCTGACAGATGCAGGCCATGAAAGAGCTAAGAATGTTTAGAGACCGAATTTAAAGACAAAGAAAATATTTAAAGGGAACACCAACACTATGCTTAGTGCTGGAAGGGCTGTCCTGTGCAGGAGACAAAGCAGCGCCACTCTAGAGGACAAAGCAGGCCCTGGAGCAGAGAGGAGGACTCTGGTGGCTAAGTAATGAGCTCCCTGTCACTGGGGGCATTCAAGCAGTCCCCAGTTGGGGGTGGTGCAGAGAGAACACTGGAGTTCAGTAGAGAACTCAGATACTCTGATTCAGGGGTGTCTGTCACAACTGGTTCTTCCCTACATGTGAGTGTCCAACACCCTTTGGAAAAGCAATAAGGCCACTGGACTTTGGCAGTATTTCTCAGCTGTTTTTAGACCAAGCTTTAAGATTTCAGATAAAGGGCTGGGGAAGACATCCCAGTAGGTAAAATGTTTGCCATGCAAGCCTGCAGAACTGAGTTTTATCCCCAGTTTTATTATTGTTAATAATAAAACAAATTTAATAATTAAAATAAAAGCTAGGCACAATGGTGAGGAGGGAGACAGTGGATCCCTGGGTCTTAAGGGCCAGCCAGCCTAGCCATATGGGTAAATTCTAGTTTCCAAGAGGGGTCCTGTCTCAAAAAAATAAGGTGGAGAGTGATTAAGAAAAACATTGGATGGCAACCCTTGGCCTCCACACACGAATATACACATGTTCACACATGTGTACACACACTCAGACATGCACACATACAAAAATAAAACAAAATTTCAGATAAAGGACACAGCTCCCAGGGATAACAACCAACCTGGGTCCAAATTGTGGCTTTGTTATTTTTTTTAGCTGTGTGACCTTGAGCAAATCACTTAACCTCTCTGGTCTCCATTTTGCTAGTCTACATGTTAGGGATAATTATAGAGATGTTATAAGGATTAAATAAATTAGCCTTTGGGAAGCAGTGGGAACACTGTGGGAACATCATGTTGTAAATGTGCTAGTTACATCCAATAGGCATATATAATGGCTGAAGACAGATGGTTCAAGGTCTTTGCTCTTAACTGGCTCCCTAGCATCAGCTCTAGCTGTAAAGTCAAGAGCCCAGAGGCAGCAAACAAACAAACAGACCAACTCCAGAAATCACAGGCACAGACTCTGCTCGCCCTAGAAGCAGAGTGACCCTCCCTGCTGTCAGGGTGGCCGACTCCCCTCCTTCCTCCGGAGCTCAGAGCAGCCTGAGTGCACCGGAGGGAGACATGGGGTCTGTGCCTCTCCTCCATTGTAACTGTTGTCCTGGCTTCTCCACATATTAGCCCAAATTAGTAAAAGGACTCGTAAAAGCGTTTACTAGGCCCAGACTGCCGCTTTCTCTGGCTGCAGGGCTTGGCAGCAACAGCTGCTGGTGCTGAGGACTGAAGGAGGTGCCCATTGCACCCTGAACTCAGCCAGGTTCCAGCCAGCCAGCCAGCTAGGCATCTCACCTGAAGGACCGTTGTGCGGGAGGCCCTGCCATGGCACATTGGGATGTGTCAGGCAGAACTCACACTGACTACAGGCTGCGCAAAAGGAAAAGGCCCTCCATCGGACTTGAAGATGCAAAGGGAATCATCGGGTCAAGCTGAATATCTGAGGCAGGACCTCTCTATGTATGAGCCTGGCCTGGAACTCCTCATCTTTCATCATCTGCCAGCTTTTCATCTTGCAGGATGTCTAGCCCATTTTGCAAAGAGGGGGAAAGGGAGCATGGGGGATTGGAGCTGGCTCACTTAGAGAATGTAGGGCACACGGCCGGAACTGACCAGAAGCCTACATTCCCCCCAACCCAGTCCCACAGGATTTGGGTATAAAAAGAATGGGTGAGGCCGTCCGTCCCCATGGGGCGGGGAAGAGCGTGATCATTGCCATCACCTCTCTAAATTATTATTGTTGTTATTATAATAACTAGTGGGTTGAGTTGAGTGGGTGGTGGATGCCAGATAATTACCAAGACCCCCAAATTAAAGTGTGGAGTCTTGGCTTTTCCACGGCTGCTCAAAGATGAAAATGAAAGCTGGCCTCAGGGAGCTGGGGAGGAGCCCTCATGGGAGACCAGGGAGCAAGACGGGAATGGCTATGAAGAAGGTCAGGCCCAAGGACTGGAAAGCTAGAGTGAGACCTTAGGATCCTGGGCTACAGAGTGTCTGCCCTGCCCTGCGATCCCAGGCTGCAGAGGGTCTGTTTTAGGAGCACTGAGAAGATGGTCACACCACCCCAGTGTCCTGTCCTGCATCTACTCATTGCCTGAGTCTTAGATTCCTTGGCCATGATGTGGGGACAGGAGTCACACCTGCCTTGAGGGGCTGCGGCCAGTAAGGTGAGGTTGGAGGAGGCCCCGAGAGGTCAAGAAAGGTGGGTGTTTGTCTGCCTCTTCTTCACTCAGGACCCTGACCGACTCCCTTGATATCTGGGTGACATTAGGCGGCAAGGCCCTGCTCTCTACCGAGTTCAGTAGAAGTGCTAGACTTAGTTTCCCTTTGTTTAAGACAGAGCAACGAATTCTCTTCTGTCTTTGGCCCCTCCCTGGCCCTGAGGACTGTGAGATGGATGGAGATATGGTCCTGGGAGGCAGGGTGGGAGCTAATGACAGTGGGCTCTGTTATTATTGTCATTACTGCTCTGTCCAGCAGGCAGCAGGAGGTGACTCACCGTCTGCATTCTGAGGCCTGTCAGGACCTGCCTGCCAGGATCCCTCCCCCACTGTAAGGCCTCATCATTCCTAGCTCTCTAGCAGCTAGCTCTCTGGGGCCCTCTGCTCTAATGGGTAGACAGAGGCATCAGTTTGGGGGAATCAGGGTGTTCAGCTTTGAGTCAGGAGCAGCAGCAACAGCAGGACTCAGGCAAGAGCAGGTTGGGGGGGACTGTGACCCTAGCTCCTAGGGAGATGGTGACTCCTTCCAAAGAGTCAGGGCGGGATCAAGAACCTGGGCCTGGTGGGGTCCTCTCTGTGGGGAGCCCATGCAAGGGTCAACCCTGCCCTGGCCTCCTGGCCCAAGGAGCCTCTAGACCAGTGGTTCTCAACCTTCCTAATGCTGCGACCCTTTAATACAGGTCCTCATGTTGTGCTGACCCCTACAGCCATAAAACTATTTTGTTGCTACTTCATAACTATAATTTTGCTACTGTTACGAATCATAATGTAAATATCTGACATGGAGGGTATCTGATATGTGACCCCCCCCCCAAAGGAGTCAAGACCCACGGGTTGAGAACTGCTGCTGTAGAAGCTGAGTAAGATGGTTCTTACCCTGTTCCCCTTGTTTCCTAAAATCCTCTCTGCTGCAGGAGGCAGCCCCCAGCCCCCACCCCTGAACATTAGGCACCCCTGTAGACACGGAGAGGACAGGGTTCCTCCTAGTTGGTGCTTGGGGAGGAAAGGTCTCAGGGCAAGCATCCAGACCATGGGTTGGGAGTTCACAACCCAGGAGCTCTATCCCCTGAGGGTCAAGGGGAGGGGGAGGGGAGGGTTGGTGCTGGGTTCTGACCAGATACACCTCTCCCTACCCCCCAGGTCTCTGCTGTGGTCCCTCAGCTGTTAGAAAACCTGACTTGAGTTTGCTTTTAATTGGAGCCAGAGGGATCAAGTGGGCCTCACCCCTGTACACAAGAAAACCAAGTCTGGAGAGTCCAGGGCAGAGTGCAGGTCCTGGCACAGACCCCAGGGTCTTCCCGGGTACCCACGTCCATTTTGATTCACTGAGAAATAACAATGGTGTCTGTAACTCTTTGCTGATGAAGTGGGGGAGACAGAGGAGGCTCTGGGCTCTCCTTCCAGGCTGAGGAACATTTCCTCACATGCTTTCCTGTCCATGGCTGTTCAGGCAGCACTTGCTTTATCTGTTGGAACTTTGTTTGTTTCTTTTTTCGACACAGGGTTTCTCTGAGTAGCCTTGGCTGCCCTAGAACTCTGTAGACCAGGCTGGCCTCAAAACCACAGAGACCTACCTGCCTCTGCCTCTAGAGTGCTGGGATTAAAGGCATGTGCCACCACTGCCCGCCTTGATCTGGTACTTTATACTGAGATTTTAATTAGGTCCTAGGAATCCAGAGACAGACTACAGCAGGATCCTTGATGGCTTATAGACCAGTGATCAGGGAGACAGAAGGGAAAGAAATGCTCCTGGAAATGGGGAAGGCTTCGATACAGTGACATTTAAATGGGTGTGAAGGGTAAACAGGAGTTTGCTAGAGAAGGCTGAAAATGACAGAGATGAAGTAAAAGCAGAGAAAACGACATGCAAGAGTTGGTAGAAAGAGGTCTACATATTCGGGGATAATTAATAGTTTGACAGGTTGGAAAGACAGCCTCCCAGTTAATCAATTATACTTGCTATACTTCCAGAGGACCCAGGTTTGATTCCCAGGACCCAAGTTCACGGCTCAGAGCTTTTTATCTCCAGCTCCAGGGACTCCGACACCCTCCTCTGGACTCTGTGGGCACCAGAACACATGCGGTGCACGCACACATACAGATACATTAATAAAAATAAAATAAATTGAAAAAAATTGAAAACGGAACAGTCCAGCTAGTGTCAGATGGCGTGAAAGAATGAAGGAACGGTGGGAAACAAGGCTGCAGGGTGGACTGAGACCAGCCCAAGGAAGGAGCAAGTCAAGCTTGGGTCCTCCTGAGGGTCTCACTCTTAGGAACAGCACTGTGTCATTTGCATCTAATTTGCATATCCCCCCCCATTGCCCACCCCTCCCTACCTGAGAACATGCCAGTCCTCTTGGTCCTCTTGAGACTAACGTTAGGCTTCTGGAGAGGCTAACTACCAGGTGTGGTCACCAATGCAAACTCTGCCTGCACAGGGGCCTCTCCCATACCCTTGGCCACCCCTCTCACTGTGTGGCTGTTATGGAGCCTTCTCACCCTGGCATGCAGCAGGGTCAGGCTCTGAAGCTGGGCACAGGACTACACACCAATCTCTTCCCTCCCCTCTCCTGCTCTGACCCAGCTCCTGGCCTCCCAGCTCCCTCAGCTGGCACTCCAGAGTGTCTTTAATCTCTCTCTCAGGTCAGCAAGCCTCCCTGTTTTCTGGCTGGTGGCTTGGCACCCCTCACCTTAGCCCCCCACCCCATTCTGGGAGCCTGGAGTATGGCAGCATGCTTCCTTTATGCCTAACTAGGAAAAGGGGACTCTCTGGCAGAGGACTGAGGTACATTTGGGGAGTGACAAGGCTTGAACTGGGGTGGGGTAGGGAGGGTGGGACTGGGAGACATTTTTATAGTTTCACCTGCAAAATGGGGACATCAGGCTTCTGTGTGCAGGGGCTAAGGGGGGGTCACACGTGCCAATCAAGGTAGGGCAAGAGTGGTGAGACACAAAAGCAGGAACACACTTCTGAGAAGGGACGGCTTAGCTTCCAGCTAGAAAAACAGAAACAAAACCCAGCAGTGTCTCCACCAAAGCTCCACACTGTGTGCTAATGACTCAGGAGTGAGGCAGGAGGGGAAGGTGTCCCCCCACCCCCACAGGTGGGAGGAGAAAAGCACTTCCAAGCCGGAAGGAAGGAAAGACTGCCATGTGGGAGGTCCCCTGAAAGCCTCAGACAGGTGACTCCTACTGACCTGGGCCCTGCCGACCTGTTTGCAGTCTTACTGCCCAGCCCGCAGGGTGGCTGTGGAGCTGGTTGGTGGAGTTGGCTCAGGAAGAGTCTTTTGTATCTGGCTGCTGGAATGACTAATGAGTGAGCTGGCTCCACTGCAGGAGAATTATGCCACTTAAGCAAAACTCGGCCGGGAGCTGGGTGGCTCTGAGATAGCGAATAGGAAACGCCTGTCAGGCTGATGCTTCAAAGCCAAATATACCCTCTGCGCGGCTCTCTCTCTCTCTCTATTTGCTAAGTTTACTTTATGCAAAATATAACTCAGCTGAAAATATGTAGATGGCAATGAGCTAGCTCCCTCCCCCGGAGAAGCCAGAAGGAGGGGAGTAGAGCAGTCCCTAGACAGCCTGTGAGCCTCAGGGAGGAGCAGCCAGGCTCTTCTCCAGAACCAAAAAACAGGACCTCTTCGATGTGGGACAAGTACTAGAGGAGAGTTAGGGAGCTGGGTTCAAGTCCAGCTGCTCCCCATTTTCCAGGTGTGGCCTCCAGTCTTTGGCCCAGAAATGGGGGGACTGGACTAGGCCACATCTACCCCCCCACACCCGCAGCACACAGACACAACAGAGGCAGGGGTATCTGTGGGTTACTGAGAGAACTGGGCATAAGGATAAGATCATCTCGAAAAAGACACAGATTTCTCCCCCCCCCCCCCAGCTGAGGACCTAACCCAGGGCCTTGCACTTGCTAGGCAAGCGCTCTACCACTGAGCTAAATCCCCAACCCCAAGACACAGATTTCTTAGTCCTTAATGCAAAGGATGTTCTGGGGCACCGAGCAAGAAATAAATGCAGGTCCTTGGTGAAGAGTCTGGACACAGTCACCCTGAGGCCCGGTGACAGCTCATCCCTTTTCCATTTCGGCTCATCCTTGGGGATGGGGCAGGGATATAGTGACTGCGGCTTCCAAGAAGAGCTGGAGGGTGGGACAGGACTCAGCAATCCTAGGAGGGTGTGTGAAGGTACAGTTGAGGCAGCTCAGCAGCCCTCCCAGAGCTCCCTGGGCTGCTGCACTTGTAGGAGACTGGAACAGGAACCCCACTGAGCTGTCACAGTGTGAGAAGTCCCAACAGATAGAGTTTTGGCCCTAGTCTTAAACAGGGACAGTGGTTGCCGGTCTTAGTGACAAAGGGGTGACATGCACCATGCCTGCCACAGTACCCAACATGCTTTATCCCCGTTAAAGGGAGCCGCTATAGCTTTATTTCCAGGGCCTACAGGAGAGCTCTTGACAGGTACTCCATGAGCTGGGACTAGATATAGCCGTCAACCATTTTATTTGCTCTTTAGGCTACTGGCAGCACCCCCCCCCATTTAACCTCGTGTGTCCCCCATGATATATAAAGATCATAAGGAAGGGTTAGAGAGATAGCTCAGTCAGTAGAGTATTTAATATGCAAACATGAGGACCCCACTTCAGACCCCCAGAGCCCATGATTTAAAAAGAGCATATAGGAAAGTCCTACCTCCTCTGCAACGGGAGGCTTCAGAGCTCAAGGACTCTGGAGAGCGATGGGGAGGAGGGAGGCCTGCTGTGGAATGAAGAATCACAAGCCTGGCAGTGGTGGCACAGGCATGCCTTCAGTCCCAGCTGGGAGGCAGAGGCAGGCGGATCTCTGTGAGTTCAGCCTGGTCTACAGACTGAGTTCCAGGACAGCCAGAGCTGTTATATAGAGAAACCCTGTCTGGAAAAACCAAGAGAGAGAGGGTCACGGAAAATGACAAACACAGAGCAGGCACAAGAGTGAGGTGTTCAGCCTGGCACAGGGGGTAGCCGGGGCTCAGCCGCTGTGCAGAGCTTGCGTGTGGACCCCAGTGCCTGGAGCCGCTGCAAAAGGAGGAGAGCCCCATTTCAAGAGATGTCGCAGGGAAGGCAAATAGTGTCCCCTGAGAGGGGATGGGCTAGGCAAGGCTTAAGGCTTGTGAGACAGGTTGAGACTTAGGAGTTCATACTATACAAAGGCCACAGCAAGCAAGCAGAAAATGGCAGGAATCGGGGAGGCCAGTAAATGGCTGGATCCTCGGGGCAAAATGGGCAAGACTCTGCCCCAGATTGGGACTAGCAGGGAAGGTGGACCCAGTCACAGGGATGAGGCTTCTATTCATGGCTGGAAGGAGGCAGGAGGAAGTCAGGCAGGAGCCTGTGCAAGGGGAATGGAGACAGGGTGCTGGCTGCCAGGATGAGCCTGTCCTGGAGTGAAACAGCTCTGCTAACTGGGCCAGCAAGAAAACTTCCAGGGTCTCTAGTGCCCGCCTCTGTAAGATGAAATTACCGTGTGTGCCATGCAGGGTTGCTAGTGACTATTAGGTGCTACATGGGAATCTGTCCTCTTAGCAAATGCCTACGTATGGTAGCTCCCATTAATAAGAACACCCACTGCAGAGAGTTGGAAGGAGTGGCAGAGCTTGGGAAAGATCGGAGTTGACATGTGGGTACCATTAACAAGGTTGAGGATCTTCTGTAGGTTTTAGCTAGGAGCTGAACTGGGAGGTAAGGGGAGTCAGATCCTGCTGGAGGGGGAGCCCCATATCACCCAAGCAAGGGATGCAACTCAGTTGAGGGGTATCTAGGTTAAATGTTTTCACCTTATTTTCTCCAGTATCTTCCCAGAAAGATGTTGTATGGGAATTTCAGTCAGAGCCAGGACATGCCAAGGTCCCCCGTGGAAACACACACACACACACACACACACACACACACACACACACAACCACCAGTTCTCTCTCTCTCTCTCTCTCTCTCTCTCTCTCTCTCTCTCTCTCTCTCTCTCTCTCTCTCTCCTGAGACAGGGTTTCTCTGTAGCTTTGGTGCCTGTCCTGGATCTCGCTCTGTAGACCAGGCTGGCCTTGAACTCACAGAGATCCGCCTGCCTCTGCCTCCAGAGTGCTGGGATTAAAGGTGTGCATCACCACCACCCGGCTACCACTAGTTCTCTTAATAGAAAAGAGCTGAAAGTCTCAGGAAGCCTCAGAGGATGCAGAAAATGCAGCCTGCATGGCCAGCCAGAGAACTGCCCCCAAACCTGTGCCCACCACATCTTAATGAGGCAAACTCCAAAGCCGCTTTCTCTGTAATCTGACAGTGAAGAGGAGATGATGCTAAGAAGCCCCTACTCCACCCTATGGGTTGCTATGACTACCCAACTTCTTAAAACAAGCAGGAGCTACCTCAGCATCTCATTGTAATACAAAATAGAATTACTGCAGGTCTACAGGCAGAGAGCTCCAGGAAAGGGAACCTGTTACTAGAACAGATTCTTCTGAGTGGCCAGAGATGAAATTTGAGCCTGGCTGGATGGGCCTTCTGCTCTCCCCAGCCTGCGGAGCCCTGCTCTGCCTGCCGTCATTGCTGGCACTCTCTCCTCAGCTGGACTTCATTTGCTCGTGAAATGATGAGCAGTAAAAGAAAACACATCTCCAGTCCATATGAGAGGCCAAGGGGCCTAGGTCATAAAGCAGTAGAGCCCCAAATGAAAGCAGAGGCAGCTGCTCATGGGGGGACCTGCGGAGGCCAGAGATCCATGCGGCACACTGCAGCCTCCCTTTGTGACTGTGGTAGGAACTGGTGTTTCCAGAGCAGGGACACTGTGAGGTCACAGAGCAAGCCTAGAGGAAGCCTGTCATCTAGGAGCATATTTACCTGCAGTGCCCAGGCCCATGCCATTGGGCACGAGGAGGGAGGGAGGGGGTGTGTTACTTCCTTTTTCAAGAGCCCTACTTCCTGGGGAGAAATGGCCATCCTCCCTTATCTAGGGGGAGATGGTGGAAGGGCCTCACCTTGAGCTTCAACCCTAGCAAACACACTCATTTATTGAAACTAATTACTGGAAGTCCAGGAGCTGTGCAAAGGACCCAGCACTGCTTCCCTGAATGTCCCACCAAACCCTCCATTCATTCACACATCCAAAGTTATTTGGGGTCTGCTCTGTGCAGAGAACTACCCTTTGATATAGTCTATTGAAATTCTGTCCAAAAGGAAATGGCTGTTTCCCTCTTTCCAAGGCTTTTCCACTTTGTAAGAACCCTGTAGGAGGAGAGTAAAGAGGACTCTAGAAGAAAGGCCCTGGGGCCTTGGGTGAGTCTTGGGAGATGGACATATAGGTGTCTTCTTTACGTTTCTATTGATGTGCTAGAATGCCATGATCAAAAGAAACTTGGGGAGAAAAGGGTTTATTTTGTTTTATACTTCTATATCATAGTCTATCATTGAAAGAAGTTAGTGCAGGCACTGGAGGCAGGCACTGGAGGCAGGCACTGGAGGCAGGAACCGGAGGCAGGCACTGAAGCAGAGGCTATGGAGGAGCACTGCTTGCTGTCATGGCTTGCTCAGCCTGCTTGCTTATAGCACCCAGGACTAACAGCCCAGAAGTGAGTCAGGTCCTCCTACATCAATCATCAATCAAGAAAATTCACCATAGGCCAATATCTGGTGGAGGCATTCTCTCTCTCTGTCTCTGTCTCTGTCTCTGTCTCTCTCCTTTCTCTCTCATGTAATTTATTTATTTTACGTGCATTGGCAATTTGCCTGCATGTACATCTGTGTGAGGGTGTCAGATCTTGGAGTTTCAGGCAGTTGTGAGCTGGGTTCTTTGGAAGAGCAGTCAGTGCTCTTAACTGCTGAGCCATCTCTCCAGCCTGGCATTTTCTCAGTTGAGGTTTTTCTCTTCCCAAATGCCTCTGGCTTGTGTCAAGCCTCTATAAAACTAGCCAGGACAACAGGCATACCCAAAAGGGGGAAGCAGACTCACGCCAGTGAGGGGAGAGGGTTCTCAAGTACCAGCTTCATTCTTATCTAGATATGGAAGCTCAAGCAAGTTACCATACTATTGATACTCGGTTTCTTCCTTCGAAATACGCTGCGAACAATAAGAGCAGCTCAGGGAGTTGTAAAAATGAATGAAACAAAATTTTCTCCAAGAGGTTGTCTAGAGAAGTGCGCCCCAACCATGCTAGACCAGCGAACCCTTTATACAGAACCCTTCTTAAGACCATCTTCACTATTCAGAAATGAAATATATGGGTACCATAACATATGCTTTACAAAAACCAATACAGTATCACAAGTGGAAGGCAGATAACTAAAGGGAAAATAACAGAGTGAAACAATACACATATACACATTGTAGTCAATGAGTGAGCTTGAGTCTACCAAAAAAGCCATCAATGCAGCCAGGTCAGATGGGCACACCTTCCTGCAGTCAATATATTTGAATGAAAGGAACGAAGCAAAATTTATTGTATGAGTCTTTGTATTTGATGTTCTGAAACAAGATTAAACACTGTGTATTTGTAAAGATAGTTAACTAACCACTCAACTACCAACAAAGAGGAATAGAGGTGTGTTGTTTGGGTAACTCAAATACTGTAAACAGTTCGCTGTTGGTAGTGTTGTTTTCTGAAATGGTGAACAAATCCTGTTAAAGACAAAATACAGTGCTCTCTTGATTTGTAAGATAGTTCCAGTCACAAAAATTATGTACTCAAAAACTATGAAAAGTATGTCGTGTTTACATACAAAACAGAATTAGGTTCTAGGCACAGGCCAATATAAAGCGGTTTTCCATCTATTCAAACAGCTGGTGAGGTACTGAGATGTCACTCAAGGTGTAAGACAAGACTGGCCCCATTTATTTTGCTTATTTTGTTTTTGTTGTTCTTGTTGTTTTTTTTTGTTTGTTTGTTTGTTGTTTTTTTTTTTTTTGAGACAGGGTCTTACTATGCAGCCTTGGGTGGCCTAGAATTCTCTATGTAGATCAGTCTGGTCTCAAATTCATAGAGATCCTCCTGCTTCTGCCTCCCAAGTGCTGGAATTAAAACCATGCACCACCACAGCCAACTCAAGAATGTCCCATTTATGACATCCCTCCACCTCCTCCCAAGTGGCACCTCAACCAGCCACAAACATGTATGTCACACACTTCTAAACTGCCTCTAGGGGGCAGTACTGCCTCCTCTATAATCAGCAAGGCAGGGAGCTCAGGACGTTTCCCATGGTTGACTACTAAGAGAGAGCCACACAGTCTCAGGAACATAGCTCAGCCAGTATTAGGAACTCCATCAGTTCAAGTTCCAGCTCGTGTTGTATCCTGCTACATCTTTATTTGTTTGGCACCACAGGCAATGGCCATATCCTGATGTGAGGAGTCTGGAAGAGGGGAAGGGAGAAAATAGAAACAAATAGTGTGTCCCAGAGCACCCTGGGCTACAAAGGTTAGACTGACCCCATTCCTCCAAACATACAAAAAGCATCACCTGAGCAATAGACAGATCCTATATCACTCCCCTGGACAGTTACTTACCACTTCAGTAGGGGAATCAACAGCATTCTTTACAAGTTAATCCCCCACTTGCTCACCTTGGTTCAATTATAAATCCACACCACCAACTACGCCACAATGGTGGAGCATCTGACGTCTCAACTCAATGTACCTGAAGGAAAACCATTGTCTTCTGTGGAAATAAAATATGCCTCTGACAGGACCAGTCAAGGCGCTGGGTTGAGAGGTCAGCTGGAATGCACCCCAATAATTTCCCACAAAAAGGAGCAACCATTTCTAACCACCCCAGAAAAGGACACACATTTGACAGGAAACGGGTTCCGATGCCAGCACCACAGGGAAACTCTAGCCTTGACCACTTGACTCCTTTACTAAAGTGAGTGAGTGCATCTGAACTTCAAAGTCCCAGCTTCTGCTGCCAGGCCCTGGCTGCTGCTGTCCTGACCATACAGGGGCTGCCCCCACACCGGCAGGGCTGCCCCCACACTGGCAGGGCAGTCCTGAACACGGGCACCATGCCATGGCTTGTCAGGGAGATCTGATAAGGCTGGATTTTTCCTTCAGTTGCTCTTTTGTTCTCTCCAACAGCTGTAAAGGTGGACGGAAGGATCCAGCCTGATCTTAGCTGTGCGTTTTGGGGGGTTGGATGGGGATGTTGGGTGAGAAATCCCATCATGCCTCTACCACAGATTCTCCCTTCTCTGCTTTGCTTGGCGGAGCAGGTTTATTCTTTAGGTAAAATTAGGTGACTTTGCCCTAAATAGCAAACTAGGGAGGTTGTAGTTTTAGACAAATCAGGAAAGGCACTGGGAAGGAGTCTGAGGCTCATGGATTGAACCTACTTGAGAGAAATATGAAAGCCAATCTTACAGAAGATTTGAGGTTCACACACAGCCCCACAGAGCACATTTTGTGTACCCATTCTGTCAAGAGACAAAGCGGTCCACCAGCAGCTGATGTGGGCAAGCCTCTGTTTAGGAGCAAGTGGCTCCTACCATGTATCAGGTGAGTCTGGGCACAAAGCAGGCTCGACATGTGTCACCTGCACATGTCTAGGGCCTTGGGTATGGGCCAAGGGAAAGAAAACAAATCCAGAAACAAAGCAGGAGTGCTGAAGACATCTTCTCTGGGTCACTTCTCATCACAGCCTGTTCTCTGAGGGGTCAACACCAAGGTGGGCTCAGCAAGTCTCTGCAGGTGGGAAGAACTGCATCACGGAAGTGCCTGGGACTTTTGTAGCTTTTGAAGAGGAACTGATGTTTCCTAATGTGCACAGGAATGTGCCTTTCAGAGGTACATGGAGCTGCTCTTCAGCAGAGACAGAAGCGGCCACAACACCCCTTATACGTCCACCAGCTGACCTCCTCCTCTGCACAGCAGTCTCCCCAACTTGGGGCACACTTTGGGAGAGACCCAGAGGGGCAGAAAGCTCACAAAGCCAGTGTGTTCACGGGGGGCTCTAAGTCCTGCATGTTCATGAGAATCACCTGCCAAATATTTAAATGTCCACACTTGGTTGCACGGGTAGGGACTTACTTTGGTTTAATTGGTCTGGGCCAGGCCCGGGGCACAGGTGTGATATAAAGTTCCCCCAGGAGATTCTGCTACATGCCAGGGCCGGGAATCACTTGATCACAATAGGAGAGGTCCTCGGCTTTGCATCCAGATCTCAGCTACCTTTCATTTAACCATGCTTCTAACAATCCAGTGGTCTGCTTTCTAGCTGGTGTGAGATTGAAAGCCGTATGTTCAGAGGGAGAGAAAGATCACTAATGGTATCAGTGAGGCGCAGCAGGAGAACACATCACGTCTGATTATAAAGATAGAAACCCCATAAAAAGCAAACAGAGCATCCAGCACCCCCCCCACACACACACACACATGCACGCGCATGGGCACGCACACTTGCATACACATGGACTCCAGTAGATCCTATTTACAGTAAGGCCAGAGAGCAATCACGGGGAGTCAGGAGAGCAAGGGTCATGGTGTCTCGAATGAGTGACACACACACACTGTCCGTGAGGTGTAAGGCATGTGTAGACAGGTGGTATCAAGATGACGTCACTTGATTCTTACCACAGCCCTCTGACACACATATTAGCCCATTTTACAGATGAAGGAACTAAGACTCAAGGAGGATGCCTCCTGACTTGATCAAATCTGAAGCAGGAGCAAGCTTGAAAGCCAGAACTTGTTACTGTTTTTCAAACAGGGTTTCCATGTATACCTCAAGCTGGCCCCCAGCTCCTAACCCTGCTACTTCAAGCTTCTTAAATGCTAGTTTATAGGCATGTGCCATCATGGAGGGCCCAAAGCAGAGATTAGAATGTCAAATGTGGGTCCATCTGATTTGAAAGGCTGTTAGTTTAACCCGGCAATCACATGTGTTTGAATGTGCCGTATCTGTTCTGTGCAATTACTGACAATTCTTCTTGACCTAGTGCCTAGCACCACATTATCCTACATCATATGTCCATCTGCTCAAGATGTTCACTTTAAGAACAGCTACACACGTGCACATGAGCATACACACATACAAATGCGTGCTTTTTTAAACAGTGATGAAAGGACTGGGCATCCATTTGGGAAATAAATAAATAATACAAGTTATTTCCCAGCTCACACCATTCATCAAAATGGATACCAGATGGCTGAAGGCGGAAAGGAAACCATCAAGGTACTAGAAGAAAATATAAGTGAATATTTTATAATCTTAGGATGGGGAAGGACTTTCTAAACATGTCAACAAAAGCAGAAACCATAGAGGAAAAGATTGATAGATTTGACTACATAAAAAATTAAAAACTTATGCACATCAAAAACCAACATAAATTGAAAAAATACTCAACCTCACTAGCATTCAAAGAAAGGCAAATTAAAGCAGCAGTGAGGGCTCTTTTTTCTGTGCTGATCAGATTGGCAATGATTAAAAAGAATGATAGTGCTGAGGGGGGGGCAGCTCTCTCACACTGTGGAGGCAGGGGTCACCACACTCTCTATGGAAGACATTTTGACTTGAAGCATGAAAAGAGCCCAAGAAGGCCACACCTTTGACCTCTCAATTCTACATATAAAAATGTATCCCATGGACAGATTTGATGTACACTCATGCTCAACATGGTCACTGAAGTGTTTTGTAGTTTTGTTTGGTTTATGTTTTTGTTTTTGAATACTGAAAACCTGGAAGCTGACTGTTTAATAAAACTGAGTTAGTCAAATAAATTGTAATATACCACCCACTAGAACACAGGAATCAAGCGTGATACTGGAGAGAATGACAGGCCACTGGCATAGAATAGAACAACCTAAATACAGGTCCAATTCTCCTTTTCCATAAATATCAAACCTGTGAGGCAAAGGCAGATTATTTATTTATTTATTTATTTATTTATTTATTTATTTATTTATTTATTTAGGTGTTTTGAGGGTTTCTCTGTAGCTTTAGTGCCTGTCCTGGATCTTGCTCTGTAGCCCAGGCTGGCCTCGAACTCACAGACATCTGTCTGGCTCTGCCTCCTGAGTGCTGGGATTAAAGGCGTGCACCACTGCCACCTGGCTCCACAGATTTGTAAATCAATGGAGCTTGACTAACTGGGAAAAACCTGGACCAATATTTCAAAGGAGTATGAAGGACTAAACTTCAACTAAAGATATAAACGCAGCCTGGTGTGGTGGCACATGACTTTAATCCCAGCACTCGGGAGGCAGAGGCAGGTGGATCTCTGGGAGTTCAAGGCCAGCCTGGTCTACGGAGCAAATTCCACCCTGTCTCAAAACACACAAAAAAAATTAAAATAACATATTTACGTGGTTCTCATATCAATTGAGAAATAGCAAACTTCAGAAAGATATTAATAGTACTCATCTCTAGTTGGTAAGATTTACAGTTACTTCATTTTAATGATTTATTTTTATTTTCTACTTTTTCTGAGATGTTTGCATTTGTGTTTGTTTTTCAAGACAGGGTTTCTCTGTGTCCTGGAACTTACTCTATAGACTAGGCTGGCCTTGAACACAGAGATCTGCCTGCCTCTGCCTCCCAAATGCTAGCATTAAAGGTGTGTGCCATCACCACCACCCAGCCTACATTTGTTTTTATCACTACAAAGTAAAGAGAAAAACTTACCTTAAATAGGCCTCAAGGTTATTATTTTTCACAGTTACCTTATAAAAAAATTATTAGTGTGGTTCAGGACATGTGAAGATATACAGATATGCATATACAGAACAATGTATGTAAGGTGACTATTTTCAAAACGATAGATGTATACTAAGAAGATTTCAGGAGATATGCTACCAAGTATTTGTTTTGTGTGCCCCGTGTGTCTTTCTTCCTTCCTCTCTTTCATGGTCAGAAGAACCTCTGTTCTCAACAATAAACAATATGGTCTTAATAAAATATTTTTAAAGTTGGGCAGTGGTGGTGAATTCTTTTAATCCTAGCACTTGGGAGGCAGAGGCAGGCGGATCTCTGTGAGTTCAAGGCCCACTTGGTCTACAGAGTGAGTTCCAGGACAGCCAGGGCTACACAGAGAAACCCTGTCTGGAAAAAAATTTTTTTTTTTTTTTTAAACAGATCTCTCAAGAAACATTCTAAACTTTGTACCCACTGGTCTAAGGAAGCAGTAAGCATGCCCTGGGCCTCAGCAGAGGTAGGTACTCCTCCTTCCTTTGGTTCCCTTGAGTAGCCCTGAATGCCAGGGTGCCAGCTGCCGTGATGAACACAACAAAACTTCCTGTACTTGAAAGCCTGTCGCTGAGGCAAGGCAGGCTTCCTAAGAATGGGTCATTTAGCCCTTTGCCTTGCAGCGGACAGGTTCCAGATCTGTTGGACCAAGAGATGTTCAAGAAAAGCATGTACAGCAGATGGCCAAAGGCAGCAAAGGTTGTCTGTAAGAACCCATTACGTGCCCAGGTGCTCCCCTGGGCTCTCCCTGCGACTTCTGCTACAGCCTGCTTGGTCATCCTACTCTGATACCGATTGTTAAAAGAAAGCTGGGGGCAGGGAGGGGGATGACGTGTAGCCTGCGTGATGGCTCAGAGAGTAAAGGCGACGGCCACCAAGCCTGGTGACCTGATTCTTGGGCCCCGCATGGTAGAATGAGGGAACCAACTCTGAAATACTGTCCTCTGACCTCCAGTCATGAGATTTTGCGTTCATGCATCCTCTTCCCCCACACACAAACAAACAAACACTTGATCAAATTGGAGCCAGCAGCAAGCTCTAAAGCCAGAACTTCTTGTTGTTACTGTTTTTCAAACAGGGTTTCAATGGATACCCCAAGCTGGTCCCCTGCACTCCAGGAGAGGCCCCCTGCAAAAAGGCCCAGACAAGGCTGAGCCCTGAAGTCCATTCAACCTCCAGGCTCTTTATTGTTCCCAAGAATTTACAGCCACAGCCTCCAAACTGGCCTCTTGCCCTCCATCCATGCCCTGTCCAGCTCATTCTCCAAGCCCCAGCACCCTCCTGGAAATACAGCTAATTATTTCATTCCTGGGATCAAAACATACTGTCCAAAATGGTATTTCTCTAACTCTACCACTGAAGCCAGCAAAGAGCAGAGGAAATAAATGTCTTCCATTCTCCCAGAGACCCAGCAGCCTGAAGCCCCTGCCAGCAGACCTTTGCTCTCTTGGAGGCCCTGCGTTCTCTTAGGGATTCATGAAATTTTTGCATTCTGTTGCTCAGTATATCTGAATTTCTTTCTTTTCTTTTTCTTTTTTTCTTTTGTGTTTTGTTTGTTTTGTTTTGTTTTTCGAGACAGGGTTTCTTTGTGTAGTTTTTGGAGGATCTCACTTTGTCGATCAGGCTGGCCTTGAACTCACAGATACCCGCCTGGCTCTGCCTCCTGAGTGCTAGGATTAAAAGCCTGCGCCACCACCGCCCTGCCTGAATTTCTTTTATATGAAGCTGTTTAAAATTATTCACCTCAAGGAAAATGGATGCTTCCGAAGGAAAATTGTGTTTATGCAGAGGCTTCACGTGTCCTCTTGGGAGACTACCAGTGGGATAAAGTTCAAGCTCTGGAAAGCAAGGCTTTTTATGGTTTGACCCTCACAATTCTTCCTGGACTTTTCCTATCACCATCACTGGGCCCCCTGGACCTCCACTTCCTGATACGCCATCTTCCTTCCAGTTCTGAGGGGACATTGTCTACTTGTTGACAACCAATCCACTATCCCAAAAGGCCTTGAGGGAGACCAAAGGACCAACTGCCATGCTATGCCTGTGCTTCAGAAGCAGAAGCCTGGTGTTTAAATCCTGACTCCATTCTTCACACCAGACCTGTTTACCTAACTTCTCCATCACACCTATAAACTCCTTGAAGGGCTGTTACAGGAAGGACATAAGATTCAAGGCCCTCAGTCTGTAACACAGGCTCCCTTCTCCTTCTTCCAGCTCCCACTGCTTCAGCACACCAGGAATGCTTTCCATGTATTCACCTGGCCACTCTTCCATAACTGCCGGTTTCCTTCAGTGTCTGCGCACGTCTCAGAAGCTCCTGTATTGACCTCCAAACCCGTGATTTGGATGTTAGGAAATAAACTTATGCCTCTGCTTGTTGTTTTTGTTTTTTATTTGTTTGTTGTTTTGAGACAAGGTCTATTATGTAGCTCTGACTGTCCTAGAACTTGCAGGCTGGCCTGGAACTTGCAGAAACCCACTTGCCTCTGTTTCCTGAATGCTGGGATTAAAAGCATGCACCACATGCCCAGCCATGAAATATACTTTAAATAATAGCTTCCTTTACTAATGTCACATTCCCTTAAAAAGTAATTAATTTGGGGGGCTGTAGAGATGGTCTACTGGTTAAGAATGCTCCCTGCTCTTCTAGAGTTCAGTTCCCAGTACCCACCTTGGGCCACTCACCACTGCCAGTAACTCCAGCTCCAGGCGATCTGAAGTCCCTTTTGGGAACTGAAGTCCCCTCCCTCACAAACACATAAATCCACAAAATAAAAATTAGCTGGGCGGTGGTGGTGCACGCCTTTAATCCCAGCACTCGGGAGGCAGAGGCAGGAGGATCTCTGAGTTTGAGACTAGCCTGGTCTACAAAGTGAGTTCTAGTACAGGCTCCAAAGCTATACAGAGGGACTCTATCTTGAAAAAAACAAAATAATAATAATAATAATAATAATAATAATAATAATAATATATTTAAAAATTAATTGGTCAATTCAGCCTGTGTGGTATATGCATGTGCATGCATGCATACACAGGTGCACTTGCCTTTGCATGCATGTGTGGAGGTCAGAGGTCAGATTTAGGTGTCTTCCTCTATCACCCTCTACCTCCCTGTTTCAACCATATGGCTGGCCAACAAGCTACCTAGGACTTGCCAATCTGCCTCGCCCAGCACCGGAACCATGCTACCCCTTGCTTTTCCATGGGTGTTGGGGATCTGAACTCGGGTCTTCATGCATTTACTCACTGAGCCTCGTGAGTTCTCATTTCTCAATACTGAGAGTGTTCTCAGCCATTCCTTAGACAGTTGGCTCTGGAGAAGCTGGCTGGGAGCCACCCACCAAGACCATAAACACCTCCAGAGTGCAGCCCCGCCTCCCTGCTTCCCACAGCACCTCACTCAGCCTGTGCTTAGAACACACCTAGTAACTGCTCGTGGCATAAACAAAAGCCCCACATACATGATGTGGGTGGGGAGGGGGGGAAGGGGAGGGAAGCCCTCTCCAAATGAGCCGTTATGCAGAAAGGGTCATTGTTACAGGAGGCAGAGCTGGAGGTAAGCCCTTCACCCATCCACAAGGACCCGCGCCCCCAATTACACCAGCTGGCCTCCAACTTCTGTGTGAGCCGATTAAAAAGCACCCTCTCCCTAGTGTCTGGAAACTCCTGCAAGGAAAGTTTGCTGCCCAAAGTTGGCTTTTGACTAGAGTCTTAATAAGAGGCTTCAGCAGGCTGTGTGGAGAGACAATGTCACTTTAGAGAAGCAGCTGGAAGCGGCAGTTAGAAGAATTATTTTAATGAATACATTTCCTTTCAATTGTATGGGAATATCAAGATCCCATTAGAATGGGGAAGCAATTAGAACTAATAAAGATGAATGCGCAGTGCTCAGTGCATGCGGAATAACAAGCAGCCGACAAAGGGACTCCCAGAGCAGGCTCTAATCCAAGGGAGCCCACAGCCAGCCGAGGGGACAGGCCCTGCGCAGCGCTCAAAGCCACCGTGCCCTGTACATTCTGATCACGGCCTGGCCCACAAATGGCGTGAGTGGTGCCTCCGAGGTGGGGGGCGGCCCCCACCCCCTCCTGGGTCAGCCTCTTGGGGGTTGGGATGGACTGTTGGCAGCCCCTTGGCAACAGTCATTCAAACCGGGGCTCTGGCTCCTAGCCAGCTCCGAGCCTATCCCTTGAACTAGGCCTCATTGTGTCCAGGTGGCAAATGCCCTTCTCACCAACTCTCCTCAGAGGTCTGGAGAGGGGCTGGGACAGTGAGAGGGAAAGGGGTGAATGAGAAGGGGCCCTCTGCCCCTGCCTCTCTCCTCTCCCCTCCTCCACTGCCCACAGTCTGTGCCTCCTCTTAGTGTGGGGTTATGTTACAGTTGGTGGTGAGTCACAGGCAGCCAAACACAGAAGTACTGTTGCTTACACAATTGCCCTTCAAACAGCAACAAACAATTTTCATTACCCAAGTCAGATCAAATCATTCGCCTGGCCATCCCGCCTCAAGCAGAGCCACACAAACGCACCCAAAGCCTCCTGCTTTGCCCACTCCTCTCTGACATCACTGGTCTTCATTTGGCCCGAACAAAGCCCTTTCTCTCCTTTATTTGAGCAGAGCTGCTGCATGGCCGTCAAGACTACCGGGAGAAGCAGGGGGGACCCAGGTACCTCGGCACTGGGGCCCACTCAGCCGTGGACCAGCACGCTTCTCAGCACCTGTGTGTGAAGCAAAGGCCGCTGGACTCTCGCTCCCAGTTTAGGAGGTGTCCAACAAGAAAAGCCTGGCTCACCACCAAGTATTCACTGCCCCGATGCAGTGTCTGTACTTGACATTTCTTTGTTTAATCTTTTTTGGCCAGACATTTTTTTTTTTTTTTTTTTTGAACTAGGAATGTGTAAACTCATTCCGAAACGTCTGTATGAGAGGTCAGTTACACATTCAATTACTGGGATTTTTCTATCTATCACTTCTCTACAAAACAAAAACTTCACAATCTTATTTGAACCTCAAAATAACCTCGTGGGATGGACGAAGCAAGAGTCCCTGAGCCCAGTGACAAGGACACCCAGGCCCTGGGTACGGTGTCCTGCGCAAAGTCACAGGATGATGGGTAAGAACATGGCTCAGCACCCTCTGTCACCTTTCCCACGCCTCCACCAAGTGCCAGGCATTCCAGGAGACTTCACCCTGCAATTGTTTACTTCCGCCATAAGCCCTTACCCCTCCTCAGGCTACGCTGTGCTATGACCCAAGGGCTAGAAGGACTCTCAAGATTCTGATCTACAGTCACCAAGGTGCTTGCTTCACCTACCAAAGAGAAAGCCCCTTCCTCCCTTCCCATAGCTCAGGTAAAGATGGTTTGGAAAGTATCAAGGACACAGAAGGTACAGTAAGAACTGGGGGAAGGTTGATGCTCTTGTTCCTTCCATACAACACTGTAGTGTCTCGGGACTGGCAAGGATAAAACCAAGCCTATCACCTACCATGCCCCCCGCCACCTCCCACATGTAAAAGCCTATTAATTTAACCAATGAGAGTCTTTGTTGTTATAATTCTGGAGTGTAAGCGGTAAACTGTGAAACGCATAGGCAGTAAGTATATAGTTTGGCAAGTTGTAACCAATGCATTCCTATACTGGAGACACAGAGAACGTTCATCGACCCAGAAAGTTCCTGCCACACCTTTCTAATCAGACCCACCCCCAGTCCCCACCGTCCTAACTGTATCACCTAGATGAGTTTACCCTGCCTTAAATACACAGAATCCTAGCGTAGGTATCTCCTTGAAAACATGGAATTCATCTGTATCTTTTTTATCTTTGTCTACTGTAATGTCAGTCAGGTTCACGGTGTCAGCAGTTTGTTCTTGTTCAAAAAGTTAAGTATTGAAAAATGAAATCATAAAATTTTCTGGTAAGTGGATAGAGCTGGAAAAAATTATACCAAGTGAGGTCACTAAGGCCCAGGAAGACAAACACCACGCATTCTCTCCCATAGGCTGATCCCAGTTCCAAATCATCTGTTTTGTGTGTTTAACTCAGCACAAGTGAAGTCAGGGAACTAGAAAAGGACATCTACTTTAGGGGAAGGGAGAGGTTATAAATAAAACAAAAGCAGAGACATGGAGTACTCGGCGCGGAAGGCTTAGGCAGGGAGGGGACCAGGGAAGGGGACCAGGGAAGGGGGAGGGGTAGTCCAAAGGAAGCAGGCATGGAAAAGCCATGTGGAACCCCACTGTCTCACAACCAGTCAAGAATTATAATTGGAGGGGACAGGAGACACATGTGATATGGAAAAAGATGGTGGGCAGGGGTGGGGGGCACTGGAGGTTAAGGTTTGAACTGGGACAGGGCTGGGGGGGAGGGGACAGGAGTTCACCACAGTTAAGGATGTGTGGGAAACCTTGGTGGAAACCCACTAGCAGTAAGGTAACTTAAAAATATATTTTCAAAAGGCGTTTGAATGGTAAGTATCCGGCAAGGATGGACAACGTTGTTCCCAGAACCCACGGGTTATTAAATAAAGATGGCAGGACAAGAGGCACGGCATACCTCCCTAGGAGCATTAACCAGGAGGAGGCCCCAGAGGTCTCTAAAGACCTCAGGCTATCGCCTTGCCCTTGGTTATCCATCATAACTACACGGGAAGAGCCTGCTGCTGAAGACACAACACACTTAGCTGCGGGACATAAAATCAATGGCCAATGACCTCCTTGCTGACCAGCTGGAACTGGAAGTTGCTAGGCAGGCTGCCGGGGGATGGGGGTTGGGGTTAGGGGGACATCCGTGGTCTTACCCAGCACCAGACCCTGCATGCTATAATCCCAACCTGATGGACAAGATGGGCCCACTGGTGCCCAATATGACTGCTGTGTGGTAACTAACTGCTGTGTTTGGTTTGGTTTGGTTTGGTTTGGATGGTTTTGGTTTTTTGAGACAGGGTCTTTCCACATGGTGTTGTGTACAGATGTTCCAGTACAGTAAGGCCACCCACGGCTCTGTAAGTAAACCTAATGAACTCACTGGTGTCCCAGAGTGAATGCTGGTGGAACTGTACCTTGGTTTTACTGTTGAGATCTTAGGAGGAAGAGTGGATTTCATGTCTCCCCTGCAGGTAAGGAATTTTAGAACACTGGTGCACGGGTGAACTTACAGCACTTGTGGCTACCTGCACAAGACCGAGACAGGCAAAGTTCCAGTATGGATGGGGGAGGTGCTCAGAGGCCCCGCCCCTGAGGTGCTGTGGATAGTTGTTAGTTGCTGGGGGAGAGGGAACCATTCTTCTTTTGGGGTGCAGGGAGGGATAGATTGCCCATGTTCTTTCGGATAACCCTATACTCTGCACACATGGGAGAACTAATTTGACTTAGTGGTTATTTAAAAGGAGCAGGAGGAAGAGGAGGAGGAGGAGGAAGAGGAGGAGGAGATGGAAGAGATGGAGGAGGAGGAGGAGGAGGAAGAGGAGGAGGAGGAAGAAGAGGAGGAGGAGGAGGAGGAGAAGGAGGAGGAGGAGGAGGAGGAGGAGGAGGAGGAGGAGGAGGAGATGGAGGAGGGGGCCACCGAGAAGAGGAAGAAGATGAAGAAATTAAACAGGAAGGGTAGTGTTTTGAGAGGATCCAGAGGGAGGCAGAAGAAGTAAATGGGAGGTGGGTATGACCATAATTCATTGTATGTGAGTGTGAAATTCTCAAAGAATAAATTTTTAAAACTCTGTTCCTTGAATGACTTGAGAGATACAGTAAGGACAACATTGAAGTGAAGCTATATGTTAATTTGGAAAGTGGGATGGGGGGACTTTGGGAAGATTTGAAGAAAATAGATTTAAACTAGCTGATATTTTTATAAAAAATAATAGTTCACCTGACATAAGTATTTTTAGTAATTTTTTTTTGGTGGTGGTTTTTTGAGACAGGGTTTCTCTGTGTAGTTTTGGTGCCTGTCCTGTAGACCAGGCTGGCACAACTGCTTCTGCCTCCCAAGTGCTGGGATTAAAGACCTGCATCACCGCCTCCCAGTGTATTGTTAGTATTTTTAAAGCCATCTAAATTATTGCTAATTTGTCTTTTTAACATGCTTTCCATTCATCCTATCCCTGCATGCTCCTTTCCCCAGACATCCTCCTGCATCTTTCCTTGAACAATCTTGCTGCAACAGGTGCATTATTTTATCTTCGGCACTGTCTCTTAAGAAGGGCACTAGCAGGCAGTCCAGCCGGTGATCATGAACCTGGAAAGGCTTCAGAGATCTGGGTTTGCATTTCCAGTCTAGCACAGAACAGATGAATGGTTTGAGGCAGGTAATTTAACCTCTCTGTGACTGTTTTCCCATTTGTAAAATGAGGATAATAATACTTTGCTAATAGGGATTTGGGAGGACTAAATTATATTGTACATAAAACGTTTGGCACAATGCTAACTAACAATGCCTCAAGCTAGACTATAATAAACATCTTCCTGCCTCATTCACACACTCCAGTTTTCGTAAGTCATATGATATTAATGGCTATATATTTTTCAAAGTTCTTTTCTTTCTTTTTTTGAGACAGGGTCATGCTACATGTTGTTTTGGTTTTGGTTTTTCAAGACAGAATTTCTCTGTGTAACAGTTCTGGCTGTCCCGGAACTCACTTTGTAGAGTGGGCTATCCTTGAACTCATAGGGAACCATCTGCCTCTGCTCCTGAGTATTGGCATCAAAGGTGTACGCCACCACTGATGGGTTTATTATACTTTTTTTTTTTTTAATCAATAATGCAACTGAAGGGCAAAGAGTTTTAGTTAACTTGTCCAAGATTAAGCAGTCGGCAAATAGCAAAGGCCACAGGAAAAATACAACCATTTGTAAAATGTAGGTGATAACAGCAGTGCTTTAATGAGAATAGAATACAGGAGAAAATGCTTTTAGAACAAAAGCCAGCACACGGATGTTAAATAAATGTAACTGCTATGGTGATTCAGAAATAGCAGTGAGTACTGAGTACTTGGATGTTAAACGGGCATAATTGCTGTGACGACTCAGAAACAACAGCAAATAAATTCTATGCATGACCTCCACAGAAGACTTTGGAAAGGCGATGTTTAAGCTTAGCCCTGAAGAGTGGATAGGATTTGAAAAGATGGAGATACTGGTAGGAGAGGGAATTTTCGGACTGGGGAGGAGGAGGGATGCGAAGTGGGAGACAGCTGGGGTTGGGAGGTTAAAAGGGGGAGAAATGAGAGTAGTTTTGATTGGGGGGAAACGTTTCCTTTCCTCCAGCCAGCCAGTCACCAACCGCTGCTGCGCGTGGTATGTGCTTTCTCGGTTGATCTCTCATCACCGCAGTGTGCTGTCCTCACCTTGCAATTAACCACTGACCAGTATTGCGGGCTGCCTCCAACATGCTCTTCCGCACTCTAATAAGCATCCTCTCCACATGCCACCGGGGCCGGAGACAAAGACTGCAGTCTTTCCCCGGGTGTCCTGATAAAGTTTAATGTCCCTAGCATCCTCTCAGAGGCCCTTTCCTAACTTACCATGCCAGCCCGGTCTCTATGCACGCCGCACGTGAGCCTCAACATCTCAGATAAGCACTTGGCGGGGAGGGGGGTGTGTGCCCGAAACTCTGTGCTAGCTCTCGCACTGACAGGCAGCTTCCCCACCATGAGTGGCTGTTTTCGGCGTTTACCCCCAGGCACAAGCACACACGGCCCGCGGCGCCCGCACCTGCAGCAGCCGGTGCACGCCGCCAGCCTGGGAGCCAGCAGAGGGGCTGCGCGCGGCGCCCCGGCCGCCATCTTGGCCGAGGAAGCCGGGAGCGCGGACTGCGGCTGCGCGGCCGTGGGCGGGCGTGGAGCTCGCCGCGACCTCCCGGTGCTCCCGCCGCCGTCTTCCCTGGCCTGTTCGCGCAGTCTCTGGGGTGGCTCGCCGGGCACCGCCTGCCCGAAGGCGTGTGGCAGAAGCCCGAGAGTGGGCCCGCCCTGCCTCCTCCCGCCGAGGGCGAGCAGGATGGCCGGGACTCGAGCCCAGGCCCTGGCCGCCTCCCAGCGCCGACTGATCGGACGGCCGCCTGCCCCGTGCAGTTTCGGCTTGTGGAGGACGCGGGGAGAAGAGCCTCGTCACACGCTTCCGAGACGGTGAAACGTGTCCTGGGAGACCGGAGGATCTGCACCGCAAGATCGCCCCCAGGGCCGCAGAACGTCCTTGCTTTCCAGCTGAAACCACGCTCACACCTTGACCAACAGGTTAAAACCTCTCGAGGGGTTGGAGGAGGCTCTGGGAAGAGATGGCTCCAGATTAGTTCTCTCAGTGATAATCACGGGCCTTATCTACACGGAAGGTAATAGCACCGGGGAGCTCGGTTCTGGGAGACGCTGAGTCGGCTGGGGAGGGGCGTGTGTGCTTCCGTGAAAGACTTCTCTCTGGGTCCCCAGAAAGGCGTGTTAGGGGAGGTTTTGTTCAGCAGCGACACCTTAGTTACAGACAGGTGCCTCACACCCATTCGTCGGAATAGGAATGCTCTTGGAGGCCCCAAAGCTACCTGGAAATCACCGAGATGAAAGCCCAGGTGTTCGCGGCCAGGCTTCAGAAGAAAGAACCACGGTGTTGTCCCGAGCAGTACGAGGTCAACTGGGCCAGTGCTGGTGAGGGCCACTCTCCCCCCAGTGCTGGTGAGGGCCACCCTCCCCCCAGTGCTGGTGAGGGCCACCCTCCCCCCAGTGCTGGTGAGGGCCACCCTCCCCCCAGTGCTGGTGAGGGCCACCCTCCCCCCAGTGCTGGTGAGGGCCACCCTCCCCCCAGTGCTGGTGAGGGCCACCCTCCCCCCAGTGCTGGTGAGGGCCACCCTCCCCCCAGTGCTGGTGAGGGCAGCCAGTGAGGACCCAGTAAGTGTCGTTTTCTGAGAAAACTGGAACTTTAGTTTTTAGATCTTGTATCTTGCTAGGTTTTGTTACTTTGAATATATTAAATTGCTGTTTATAAGTGAGCCCGTTTGTTCTTTTTCCTATAGAGTTTTGTTGTTTTTGTAAAATGAGTTGAAAAACATTGCATTTTATTCTGTGATCCTGAATGCACTGTGCAGCGCCGTGATGCTGGTCCTTGATGACTTGAAGGAACTCAGCAGGTTGACCTGGTACCGGAGAGCTTATTTGATGCGGAGCCTCTAACATTTTTTTGTGTTTCATTAAAAAAAAAAAACTACTGGTATGTGCTTCTATTTGCTTAGTTATTATAGTGATCTAGAAAAAAATAAAATGCAGTAAATGAGAAGCATATCCTGGCACACTTAATAAACTTATTGAGCATCTTACGTTTTGTGCTACACCGTTTCGGGCATTTGGGAATAGAATGTGTCCTATGTTTGGTGGGAAAGGTAAATAAACTGGAAATTATGATACAATGAATGAAAAGCTACAAAAAGACGTGTAATCTAACTGAGGTGGTTGAATGAGGCGAGCATGAGGTAACCATTAATAAATCCCCTTAGGTTTTGGAGGAGGCAAGGGGAAGGACTAAAGGAAGGTGGTGGAGGGTTGGGGTGGTCCAGAAAATGTAATAAGAGCACTGATGATTCTCAGTAACACAACAATCCCTGGAGTGCCTGTTCCATAGCAGTGGGTTAGACAGCACAATGATTGTGACCGTGACCAGTTTGGCCCTGGCTACCTTCCTGCGCTCAACTCTATAAGGGCCTCTCTTGTATCGAAGCCTTCCGAGGCCAAATAATGCCTGAAATATCATATAGATAGCGGGAACACATATCTCTTCCAGCCAAGAAGCCCCACTTCAAGACCTGTCTCCGGCACCAGGAAGCCCCATGCTTTTGTTCTGTGTTCAGTCTGCTGCTTTCCCACTTAGTGGGGACGCGTAGACACCCATGGAGATTAGAGATCAGCCCCTGGCCTCTGCAGTGTAGACCACCCACCTTCGCTCTGGGAATAAATACTTTAGAAAATACAAACAGGGAACCTCAAAGGAGTGGGACCCACTAGAGATGGGCATTAGGGAACTGTGTCCTTATGTCCTTAAAGCAGCCATACTAGAAAAGCTTTCTACTTATCAAAACTTTTCTGATACCAGTTATGTCCAAGTAACATTAAGTATGGTTAGCTTGTCAAGGAACATATTTTAGGACTTCAGCTCAAGGATTCAATGAATCAGATCCAAATCAGAATAAAATCCGCCAGTAGGCAGTTCGCTAATGATTAAAAATGGCCACCAAGTAGTTTGTAATTCATGTGAAGGTGACCTTGCTGGGTACCAAGTTAATTAAAATGGGAAGAATGCCTTTGCCTTCAAGGAGCAGTACTTTCTCCCAGGCATAGGTCAGAGGCGCTAGCATGCAGGGTCAGGTCACTTGACTTTGCCTGCAGTCACTTGGTTAAAGTGTCAGGACAGAACCCAAGTCTCTGGTGCCCGCTTCAGGGTGTTTCATTCCAGCACGGTGTCCCCATTTCTGCCTGTCAGTATACAAGCGAGTTGTGTGTAATTATCTTCAGCTGCCACTCAGTCTTTAAAGGACTCAGGTAGAATAAAAGCGCTCTGAATTTTACTGGTGACAAAAAATGGCTTTGCTCAAGGTCAAACGTGTAAAGACTTGGCAGAGACAAGACTAACAAAAGTACCATTCATTAAACATATTTTACAGGCCAAGGGCATTTTCCACTACTTTTTACAAGCACACTGCAAAGTATTGCTAAATATCTACATTCTAGATACACTAATGACCGTAACACCACTTACCAATTCCCCAGACAAACCAGCTCTTTTATGCTCTCCATGTATGTAACCATCTTAAAGGGAAGATAGGATCTTCTATTTCACTAATCCCACACATTCGGAGACTACGGAGCTCTCACAGGTAGCCTGACAGGACAGGGTTAGAGCTGAAGTCTTAGTCAGGAGTTTGCGCTTTACATTATTGTAGATTTTCTTCTTAGAACTCCTTCCAGTCCCAGGGTATCGCAGACTCGTCTGTCCTCCAGACAGTGTTTCTGGAGATACAAACAAGGACTCTCTCTCTATGGTAATTACAGTAAGGGTAAAGGCAGGAAAATAAAGATGGGGCACTGTTTATTGGTGATCTTCTATCCAAGCTTTGGGTACTTTCTGTGTTCTCAGAGTGTTGATTCCATCTAGAACCTGTAGTTTTGCTCAGTTTTCACTTTACCCTCATAGACCATGGTTCCTCAGTCTTTAGCCTCCCGTTTCTAGTAAGCCCCAAATTAGTCTCTCATGCTGTTGAACAACAGTAATATTTGTGACCTGGAAACGTGGTTCCCAGGGTTGCTTCCAGATGGCAGTAGAAAAGGCTGGCAGAATTTGTACCCTTGCCTCAGGATGAAAGACCTCCCATGTCACAGATGCCATCATCAACTTTTCAGGACTAAGAGATGGCCCCTGGGTCCATGTGTGCAGCAGATACTGGCCGTGGTAAGGGCAAGAGATGAAACCCATTGTTCATGGTCATTCACGTGAGTGGGAAGAAAGTCCTGCCAAGTACAGCTAGGAAGCAAAGCCAACAGGGGAAACTGAAGACAGTGCCTTCTATATTGGACAATGGGAAGATACCTCAGCTGTAAGAACACTTAGCAGGGATTTATTTGGTAGTGTTGGACATTGAACCCAGTATCTTGGGCATGCTGGGTAAGTATGCTACCACTGAACTGCATTCCCAGCCCACAGAGACAGCATCTCAGTATGCAGCCCAGCCTGGCCTGGAGTTCGCAATGTAGCCCATGCTAGCCTCACACTCCTCCTTGGTGTTGGGATTACAGGCGCAGTGCAACACCCAGCTCTTCAGGGATTTTGATGCCAGAGTCAGGACTCATGACCTATTGGAACTTGCATAGCAGGTGTTTGGAAACAGCCTCGGGTTGACTGCAGCTGTCCCAAGATCCAGCAGGCACATATTGCTCCAGAAGTGGCAGCTCATTTGTAACTCACACAAGTCAGGCCTCCATTCATAGGCCCAACCCCAGTTTCCACTTGAGGTAATTATTTTTCATGCCTTGGTCATGGTGGCAATTGATACTTATGTAAATTATACCTCAAATTGTGCAGCCCAGCAAAGATGGCAACAATTACCTCCCGGCAGAAACAAGCATAATAAGGAAGTTGGGTATCCTGAAAAGTATCCTGATCAAGGCCTTTTAGAAGTCCCGGCCATGTGACCTTGAACAAGGAATCCTAGTCTCAGTGCAGATCCAGGAAACAGTTTAGTGGATGATTGAAACGGGTCAGTGAAATCCATACCCCATACTCCAGTCTACCAACTGAAATCAGACGTTGGCCACCTCCCAGTCAATAACTATAGCAGCTAGCGTCCACTAAGCCTGTATGCCAGGCATGGTGCTCAGAATGATAACCACATGGTCTCATGCATCCGCACAACAGCCCTGTGAGACAGATTCCACACTGTCAACATTAAGATCCCATAAGAAAACCACGGGAAAGAATATTTCTACCATTCTCTCAATACTCAAGTTGAATGCCTTGGCTACTCAGCAGGGTACTGCTCATTGTATTACAACCTGAGCATCTGGACTGGACTGGGAAACAGAAACATTGAGCAGATGGCTTCATGGTTGAGGATTCTGATGGAGAGGGAGGCCCACTTTTGAGGGATGATGCCCCTGACACACCTCCAGACCTGCTGTTGGAGCCTTGTGTTCATGTTGTGAGGGAGGAGCATCCACACCTGAAACCAAAGTAAAACGCAGACCTCTGGCCCCTTGAACATCTATATCTACATGCCCCCCACCCCGTTTTACCTGTGGACAAGTTGGCCTCCATTGGGTTTTTAACCTCTCCCACTTTGGGGTGTCGTCTTTGACAGTGCTACCTACCTGAAAACACGTGGAAGACTAGCCATAATAAAGGAGCTACCAAAGCTTCTCCCCCGTCCCCATATCTGCTACATGGTGAATATTGTTAAGACATGTATCACTCACTCAACAGATATGTATTGAGCAACTTCTAGATGGCCAATGTGCACACAGGTGATAAGACAACAACAGAGAGCAAAATGGATAAACATCCTTGTCCTCCTGGAGATCGTGGGCCAGAGCAAAGAGGAGAGGCTTCCAGAGCTAGCATGCGGGGCAATGCCCTGTGTGGTGAGGACTTGGGGAGAGTGCTGGAAGATGGGCAGTCTTAGAGGACTCAGCAGAGAACTCCTCACTGGGAAGTGGCATTTGAATCACAGTGAAACAGGAAGCAGAAGCTGACTACAGGTGTGTGTGTGTGAGTATGAGTGTGTGTGTGTGTGTGTGTGTGTGTGTGTGTGTGTGTGTGTGTGTGTGTGTGCTGGGGAGGGGGGGGGCTTGTGCAGAGGAAATGACAAGCCTGAAGGCCAGGTGTGTGGGGAGACAGCTCCAGCAGAAGGAGTCAGTGGGAGGGGTGGATGGGAGAGGTTTCCTAGCTGGGGGCGGAAGGCTGATGTGGCAGTCTGCACTGACTGCAGGTCCAACCTTGGCTGAGAGTTCCTGTAGGACACACTGTGGGTGGGGCACAGCTTCTGCTGAGCCCAGAGAAGAAGGGAAGGCGAAATATTCGCTGTGAATTTGGCTGTCCTAATTCTGGATGCTTAATGGTGGGGAAATTGGAAGGTTTTATAAAAATACAAAAAAAAAAAAAAAATGGTGTGGGGTGTGTGTGTGTGTGTGTGTGTGTGTGTGTGTGTGTGTGTGTGTGTTGAATTATCTCTACTGACAGCACTGGGAAGCAGCCATAGATTAGCAGTGTATGATGGTTTTTGCTTGCCTGGAGTATAAATGACCTGTGAGGTTTGGTTTTGGTTTGCTTGTTTAGATTATTTTTAATTTTATGTGTGTGAGTGCTTTGCCTGTGTGTCTGTGCACCACCTGCATGCAGTGCCCTCAGAGGCCAGAAGAGAGCATCAGATCCCCTGGAACTGGAGTCGGTTGTGAGCTGTGGCGCCTTTGTGAGCTGCTGTGTGGATGCATGGAATCAAACCCAGGTCTCCTTCAAGAGCAACAAATGCTCTTTACTGCTGTTCATCTCTCCAGCCCTTGACTTGAGGTATTAATTGTGAGCTCCAATTCACAGCGTTATGTCATAGAATATTCTCTCAAGATTTCTTGAGGCTTATCGTTGGGTTTAGGTTTGTTTGTTTAGTTTCTGAGACAAACCACAAACCTGTATGTAGCTGAGGATGATCTTGAACTCCTGATCTGCTTCTCTCCACCTCCTAAGTGCTGGGACTAGAATGCCTGGTGATTCCTTCATTATTTCTGAGAGCTCCCAAATGGGGTAGCTTGCCTGATGCCACAAAGTCATCTGTACACTGCAGTTCTGAGTTGGGTTCACGGGGGTCGCTCAAAGGATCCTGCTGGGACTTGTGAGTCTCCAGCACTCATGGATGATGCCTCCCTGTTGGCACCACATAGCTCTTCTAGGATTCTAGGAAATTCAAGGACTTCAAAGACACGTTAGGTTCCATGCAGCGATGGACACAGTATTCTCAACACCCCCTCCCCATGTCACAGTATGTCATGGGTCCCTCCCACCTCCCCAGGAAGGCCACTTGTCTCTGCTTGCTATCTCTTACAGCAACACACCAAACTTTAGCAGAAAACAGCCATTTTCATGGAAACAGATTCAGGCTCCCTCCCTCCCCAGCTCTCAAACTCCAGGGAAGGGGAAGAGAAGAGAAGGCAGTGTCCTCTCCCCAGGCTTTGCTGAGCCAGAGCCATCAGCCTCTGCTCATGCCAACAGTGACTATTCAGTCATTGGTTTGTGACGATTTTTCCAAAACAGCAACTCACCTCAGAGGAGAGTTGAACTCACTAGTTCTAACAGACTGCTTGCAACTTTGAGCAGTTCTTGGTCCTAATTGTCCTAAGTGCCAAAGCTGGAAAAAGCCACAGGAGGTGGAAAAAAGCCAGGGCTGATCTCTGCTTAAAGACTGGGGATTTTGGTAAGAGCCTGGGATGGGAGGAAGGAATTCCAGGCAAGAGAGACAACTTTATCTACTAAAGTTAGCATGCTGGGGTGGTGCTCCATGTCCTGGAAACAATAAGGACACCCCTCAGGACTGAGTCTGGGGATGGAGAGAGTAGCTGGGAGGCAGTGGAAGAGGAGAGCACTGGGCATGCGATGGCGCTGGAGGGACATGGATGGGCTGATGGATGGGCTGGAGGTAGGAAGGGCAAGTGGAGGAAAAGAGGTGACAACGTCACCAGGGTAATTGTGGCAACAAAAGGAGGTGGGAGAGGGCTGGTGGGGGCAAGTAACTAGAAACAATTTGATAACTGGTTAAGTGTAGGACATGAGATGGGGAGTTGAGGCAGAGCCCAGTGTTTTCTAGCCAGGGTTACAACAGGGATGCGGCAGTTATTAATCACAAGAGCCCTGCTCAGGGAGAGCTAGCTGGGGACAAGGAGGTGGCTATAGTTGTAGGTACATTGCCTCACTTGCTCACCTGGACATCAGTGAACACCAGGAAGACAGACAGGGGAGGGTTACCTAGGATCGGGGGATGCCAGAGTCATCCTGCCAGGGGACATAACCCAAACCATGGCTCTGTCTTAGGAGGGCATGGAGCACAGGACAGCTCCATTCTCTTGGATGCTCTTAAAGAAAGCAAGGGTCTTGGGGACACCAGGGTGCTCACCAGGCAGTGTGGTCCTGCTCCCTGCCTGTTGGGGCCTAGACCGCCTTCTAGATTGACTCCTACACATCGGGGGTTCGGAGAAGGTCTCAGAAGGAAGCATCATGGCCAGGGCATTGTAGGACTGGGCAAGAGAAGCTGGGTTGTTTTAGGTGGGTATCAACAGGGGGCTGGTCAAGGGCTATTTAAGGGAATGAAAAGCAGAACTGGAAGCTACCAAGGTTCATCTCAGCTGGAAGGATTTCCCAGGCCTGTCAGGGCTTAAATGGGTCAATCCTGCTGAGTCCAGGGAGCCAGGCTTTCTCCCTCATTAGTTACCATCTTTGCTTGAATGGGACCTTTAATATTGGATATCACAACAGCACCCGATCTATATCCAGAGGAGAGGAAGTTCTCACTGGAGAATAATGCACATGTTCCCACCCCATGGACACACGTGGCACCTTACAACGCACACACAGAGAACGGTCTCCCCTCCAACTCTAAAGGAAACCTAAAGAGAACTGAGCATTTCGCAGTGGCCATAGCCAGACACTTTGCCTGGAGACGCCTGCGAGTCTGCACATTTAGTCTAGCAACAGTTATGAGAGTGAGAGATGGTTTTCAGCCAATGCTTTGCCTCAGATCACCTGGCTGGAAGATGGCAGATGGTTCCTAACCCAGGCTGCATGTTCACACCCATGCTCCTCTTGATCCTGTGTGTACATGGGCACAGTGGACTCACACATGCAAACAAATGTCTATCCCCTCAGACTGCAAAATCTCTGCAGACTGTAAGACCCTGGGGTCTTCATTTTCTTCTTGTGTGTATCCCAAGCCACTAGGACAGGGCCTGGTATGTAGTACGCGCTCAGTAAATACATGGTGGTTGTTAAGCGGATTAAGTGAATGCACACAGAGAAATATTCATCTGTACCTGTGGGTGTTTCCATGCACCATGCATGTGCTCATGTGTAGATCTAACCTGCCTGAAAGGTACTCTCGGAGCTGTCCCCACGGGGCATGACCTGGTGCCATTAGTCCCATGGTGGTCAGTCTCCTTTCCAAGAAGGCGACTGGCCTACCAGCCCTTCTCTCAACCTTCTCACAGCATGCTTCCTTCTTTCTTCAGCTCAGTCAAAGCAAAGTTTCTAAAAGATCTTGACCGAGCGAGAAAGCAAGAAAGCAGAGAAAAACAAACCCAGTGATTCCCAGCTCCTGCTTGGATACATTTGCAGAGCCGGCTCCTAAAATCTGGCTGAGCCAGGCTTTGAGGCACGCTGCTCTGTCTGGGAGTGGTCTCCCTTCTTCCCCATCCTGATTCTGCTGCTGATCCCAGGACAGAGACCTTCTGCCTTGCTGGCTGTGAGTGAGCTGTCAATTTGTACTCTCCTAACCATCTACTGGGCCCTCAGCTTGGACACCCTGCTGCTTCTGCCCAGATCACTAGGCTGGACCATGCCCCTCCATTTCTTAAAGTTTCAACAAATCTTTTCTGTCATCCAGCCCCAAGCCATGCCTGGAGCAGCTCCTGGCCGCCCCTTGGCCTTATACCACTCTACTTTTTAGGTCTCTGGTCTGTTTGTAAAGCCATATTGAAGGACGTGCCAGAGCCCAGGAAACAACTCAGTCCTTCCCAGTCCTAGTTATTCATACACCTACCACCTTCCTCCAGACCACACACCACCACCACCACCACCACCACCACCACCACCACCACCACCATCACACCACACCACACCAACAATAACTCTGATGACTCCACAGCAGACTCTGGGCCAGCATGTCAGTATTGCTAAGGACTCCAGATTCAGATGTCAGTTCCTAAGCCCACCCCAGACATGCTGAGTCATAATGTCTGTGGGTGAGGTTCAGAAACCAGCACTTTCAACAAACAGTTCTTACATACCAGAGTCCAAGAAGCACCACCCCAAATGGAGATTCCTTGCCTTCCGTACACACATAGTAGCTAAAACATTTATTGAGCATTTACTATGTGCCAGAAAGTACTTTCTCATATTTCACTTGTTTAACTCTTAAAACAGTCCTGTGAAGGACTGGTGGGAAACTCAGGAATGGAACCAAGAGGTCTTGGAACTTCTGAACCTGTGCCACACATCTGTAGTATGCAAGTGTTTACTGACTCCACTACCGGTTACCACACTCAGTATCCCACTCTATCTCACCAATACGGAGTCTGAGACACTGTTTGGGGAGGGCCTTGGTGTCTTCTATGCCCAAAGTCTGTCCTACACATATGTAAGCTAAGAGCCAGTAGCCATAGCCAGCAGAGCCAGGCACTTGGCAAATAGCCGCACTGGGGCTCTGGCAACCTTCAGGCCCATGAGACCTAACCCTGGCTGCTGTGGTGAGCATGTCCACTGCAGACCTCACCACCAAAGGCACTGGACCCCGCCCATAGCCTCCACAGCCCAGCACATCCAACCCTGAGACCTAAGACCCCTAACAGGACCTTCCTGGAATGCCACAGCCAGAGAGCAGATGTGCTCAAAGCCTGCTCAAAAAACTAGTCTTCTTAGGAATCTGCCGCGGGGGTTGGGAGGGATGGAAAAACAACCCAAATGCCATAACACAGAAAAGTGATCCAAATAAAAAGCAGCAACTGTGTATCTGGAAGGAATAAACTGAGGAGGAGAGGCGCAGAGTTGTGCAGCGTGGCCATGAGGCTGCCAACCTTGGCAGCTTGAGGCAGGGGCTGGGTGGCGCCACCAACTGGCCACAGGGCTGCCCCAGCTAGGGCTGGGCTATGGGAAGAACAGGCCTGGGCGGGCTTAAGACAGGGGTCTTTCTTCCCAGGGACTCCGCACAGGGTTTTCTGCAGCATCCAGAAGGCTGGGGAGGAAGTAGGATTCAAGAAAGGGTTTCTGGAGCCCCAGATGCCACATAACCTGCCTGGAGGGTTCTCCACACATTTCACTTAAAGATTGTTGGGACCCAGCAAAAATGATGCATGTGTTGACCACAGTTTGGGTGATAGGTGTGGGCATTTTTCAGATTAGAGCTGGGGAAACAGTGAGGAGACAGGACAGATGGATTCTCCAGGCCACAGGACATTGTTGAGCAGGCCATCCTTAGGATCCCGATCTCCTGGCTGGAAAGAGAACACGGTGTGCTCTTCCTGGGTTCTCTGGGCTCCCAGAAGCAGTGTTAAGTTGTGGAAAGCTGCATCTTGGACTTCCCTTCTCTTCAGAGCCAAGGTGCCCATGCAGAATAAGGTGTCTGTTCACATCGGTGTGCCTCCCTCAGGTGCTCAGCGTTGTTACAGAGAAGCAAAGCAAGGAGTCGGGCACTAAGGAACTCTGAGAGCTGCCAGCTAGAGGACTTGAACGTGTTACAACGAGACATGACCAGACGGACATTTTAGCCCAGTGGGTAAGGATGGGCAGCATTATGGTGGATGAGTCCAGTACAGCGAGGATGTCTAGACATCCTGGCAGAGACGACCATACATAGACAGTGGCTGCAGGTGGCAGGCCCCCAGGCAGAGCAGGAGGCTTGGCTAGTCCTGAAAGAACTGAAGCCCTCGGGGCCTGTGACAGCCCAGAGGCCAGAATGGCCAATCAAGAGCCTGGGGGTGCAAAGGCTTGTGATCCACCCTGGGGTCATAATTTACACCAGGCCTGGGGGACTGGCAGGGCCTCAGAGCACACAGATGAATTTGGGGAAGACACTGGGCGGAGAGGCCCAGGCCAGCCACTGGGGTGGCCCGAGAATACACAGTCATGTCCGAGTCCTCCTCACCTGTGACCCAAATGCTGGCTGAAGCTCAGCGGGGGGGGGGGGGGGGGGGGGGGGGCTTTTGAAAGGCTTGGCTTGAGGCTAGAGATTTAGTGTTCAAGAGCACTGGCTGTTCTTCCAAAAGACTTGGGTTCAGTTCCCAGTACCCACATGGCAGCTCACAACCGTCGGCAACTCCAGTTCCAGGGGATACAACATCCTGGCAGATGTACATGCAGGCAAAACACCAAATGCACATATAAATAAATAGTAAATGAACACACAAACAGACGCATAAAAAATGGCTTGACACAAGCGTGGAGAGAGAGCTGAGGAATGGAGTCCTTAGGTATCTTACAAGCTGTGTGACCTTGGAGTAGGCACCCACCCTTGCTCTGTTCAAGAACCAAACTTAGGAGTAGGCTAGAGGGCCATTCCCAGGCCAGCCCTGCCCTGGTACTCCCTCTGTAAGCCTGCTTCTCTAGTGAGGTGAGCAACTCCCTCCCCAGCGCACTGACCCCTGTGCTCCCTTCCTTCTAAAGACCAGCAGGAGTGGCTGCTGCCCTGTAGGACTGGGGGCTTCTTCTGGAGCTGACAGAAGGGCTGGCAAGTGAGACATGAAGTCCTGAAAGAATAAACCCCACCAAGACGGCTTCCTAAAGTCCAGCCCGGCCATCTGGGTCTTCAGGAGGGCGGAACTTTATCGTACTTTTCCTTTAAGGAAATTAAAGCTTCCCTGGTCTCGCAATGCTCGGGCCTACCCGTGACAGTCTCCAACAGTATTGAAAGAACTCTGTCAGCCTCCGCTCACCCATCCCATGAGTGTTTGGTGGCTACAGACTTCGTGCTCGGCTGGAAAGCAAAAGCTACGAAGACATGGGTGTCCTCAGGTGTAATTGTGAAGTGGACAGACCTGAGCATAGACAAGCACGTTACTGTTCCGAGGCCATCAAGAGGATTCTGCAGATGTCGTTGAGAAGTCACCAGCTCAATCCAGGGAGGAATAAGGAAACACAGACTTGCCACATGTAACTGCGGTCCGTGTGCTACACAAGCCAGCGCGCCTTGTCCTCTAGGCCAGCAGGATCTGTGAACCTCGTGGCAGGCCCACTTGCCAGCTCCAGTCAACCTAACTTGTCCCAGAGAATCTTTGCTTCTGGCTTCTCTCCTACCCACAAATTCCTTTGTCCAGCCTTCCAGAAGTTTCTCCAGGAGAGCTCCCCATGAGCTCTTGCTCTCCCCCTCCCTCCTGCCAGCTCTATAAAGCAAGCTGACTCCTCTCAGGGGTTTCACGTCTTAGAGAAGTGTGATTCATGGAGAAAGAACTCTTTCTAACCTCTGCTGTGACCCCCAAAACCTGTGGCTAATACTGAGTGATCTAAATCTCACAAAGCTAATAAAAGCAAGAGCCGCGCGGCATTGAGCCGTGAAGAAGGCCTCTGGCCAGCCAGCTCCTGCCTTCCCGCTGGCACCAGTGGCCTTCCCCGAAACCCTGCACTCTGTTGGCAGCTCCTTTTGGGACCCACAGCCCTGGTGGGTTGCTTGCCAGGGCCTCCAGTGGCCAGCTAGTCCATAGCCGGTTCTGGAATCTCTCCTGGCAAGAAAGACCTCAGTTGTTGAACAAGCAAGGGAAATGCCGAGAAACAGGCATCTAAAAAGGCACTCTTGATGGGAAAAATAGTGGAACAGAAGGACACTTGTGAATTATAGATGACCACTCTGGAGAAGTTATGTCTACTGTGGACATGGCTGCCACAGGTCTAGCTCAGACTGAGGCCTCTGGAAGTTTCCCTGTAAAATATATACGTAAAATCCATTTCTGCCCCCATGAAAACAGTGTTTGAAGAGCTAATGTTATCAGCAAGAAGCACAATATGCTCTTTCCCTACCCAGCACAGCTCTCCTGTGGGAACCAGCGATGGACTGCCAATGTACTGCCAATGCCTTGCACGGCGCCTGACTTATAGTAGACATCCACAAATACTCCCTGTGAAGACACGTCTCATTTTATGAGTAGAGTAACGCTGGGATAGGAACCAGCGGGGAGAGAGCTGTGCACGATCCAGAGCCTTGTCTGAGGGTCTGCCTGTTGCACCCCGGGGCCCAGAAGACCTGGGGCTAGGGTTTCATGTCAGGACCTTGGCTGGCTGTGCTGGGCATTTGTGCTGCTGCTGCTCATGCTGAAAATAGTGCCTCTGCACAGCTGGTCTCTAGGCGAAGGGAAGGGCAGTGGCAAAATTTAACTGATGGTGGCTTCAGGACACACAGCCCGGGTACACCCACCCCACCCCCGCTGCCGCCATTCAAGTAAGAATTTGGAAAATCCAGGTTTTCAGCACAGGGTTTGCCCTCAACTCCCACCCCACCCTCCCCACTCCCCCTGAGTAGGCAGCCCTAAGCAGGAATGTGGGGATTGTGCTAGGCCATCAGCACCTCTGGTCTTAGCCAGCCTGCACCTGTGCCACCCATTGTATCAGGGAGCCAACAAGGTCCCTGGGCTCCAGACTGAAGAGGGAGTTCCCTTGGTGTGCCCATGAGTGTAGGTGGCTGGGAGCAGCATCTTGCTTCCTGGAAAACCTTTCTGGGGTTTCTCTTCCCGCTGTGGCTGGACGACATAGAAGAGAGATGAGGCAGGGAACTTGGGTTTCTTTGTCCCAAAGGTTGAGGCTGACTTTTGGAGAGTACTGGATCGTGTCCTGCTGAAAGCCACCTTAAGGTGCAGGTGTGGAGCCAGAGAAGCTCCACACTCTTGAACCGCTTCCCTTGTCCCAAAGGCCTCTCCAACGGACACCAGCGTGTGTGACAGCGACCTGCTTCTCTTTCGCCCAAACGCTCACTTTCTCTACTAAGAGAATCACGAGGAGCTGCCTGGGGTGTGTACAGGGGTTCATTCAGAGGGCTCCAGGGACTCTGCATAGCTGGGCCCTACTACATCTTTATGTGTTCTGGTGTTTTTATTTCGTTGCGGACGATGGAACCCAGGGCTTCCACATGCGGGACAAGCATGCCACCACTGAGCCACATACCCCGTGCTCTCGAATTTAATTTCAGGATTTGGGGTTCAGGGGTAAGGTTTAACCACTCACATTGTGTCATCCTTTAGCCTTTTGAAACCAAGTGGTCTTTTGAGATACCACTCACAGCATGAGAACGTGGCTTTCCAAACCATGGAGTGCCACACGACAACCATTATTATGATCACCACCGTATTGTCTGAGTGTAGAGTACACTGCCAAGCTCGTGTGTGTGTGTGTGTGTGTGTGTGTGTGTGTGTGTGTGTGTGTGTGTGTGCTTCAGAGAACCACCACCAGGTCAGGAGCCTGGGTCTGATGTGATCATGGTCACTATTCACTCTTTTGACCACCAGTGGCCAAGAGAGAGGGCCTGTGGGACAGTATCACAACCTTCACCCAGGAAAGAACGAGTTCCCTTCCCCTGGAAAGGATGCACCTTGGTCCTGAGGAAATAGAAAACATCCCTCAGAGGCAGGTTTTGAACCTTTGGTCTCCAGCTAGTGGCTCTGTTCAGGGAGGCTGTGGAAGCTTTCTCTGGAAGAAATGGGTCATGGGGGGCAGTTCTTAGGGGCACATTATCCGGGACTGCTTCCTGTCCTTTTTCTCTGCTTCCTAGTTGGACACCAAGTCTCTAGTGACGCACAGTCTTACCAGGAAGTTCTGCCAAAGCACATGGGGACAAGACACTATGGGCTAAGTCCTCTAAAACCATACACCAAATAATCCCTTCCTTTCTTGTTTCTGTCAGATTCTTGGTCAGAATGGTTAAAAAAAAAAAAAAAAAAAAAAAAGTAACACACCCCTAGAGCCAATGACACAAAATTCGGAGAAGAATGGCTGAGTAGCCAGCCTGAGTTCACATGGCTCTCCCAAGAGAGGCCAGCTCCCAAAGTTGAGTCCAGGGTCTTCTCCTGCCCCCCGAGAGCCAAGGCAGGGGGCCAAGGAGACTGAAGGTTTGTTGAACCTGTGCAAGGCCCTTTACAAATGCTGTCTTTTGTGTCTTCCTTATCACAGCCCTGTGGGACTGTTATTAAACTCTTTCTTGGATGAGACACCACGTGATGTGATTTCCCCAAGAGTCCTAATTCAGTTAGTAGTAAAATTGGACAAGACTCAAACCAGAGTCTGACCAGGTCCAAAGCTAAGAACCACTCCACTTTTTTGTCAGCTCTACTTGGGGACTGGCCTACTTGGCAGATTGGGTTGGGTAGCTTTGAGACGAAGTCACCAACCACCCCCAAAAGAAGAAAGAACCACAGAGGAAAGGCGTGTTTACTCTGGGAAGCTGTACTTCTGGACACCTGCCACTCCTGCACACTGCAGAGGAGGCCCATAAGGCTGCCCTGCCCTTGGACCCATTAAGGAAGTGTCAAGGTTGGTGTGCTCTAGAGCTTGGGCCCACAGGGGGACAAGGCATCGGCAGTGGGGGCTTCCCACCTCCCTTTTGCTGCATGCACAGCGACAGGGGCCTGCCTGTGAATTCATCGCTGGACGAGGAGGAGGCCAGCGCCAGATTGGCTGTGGGGAAAGCCTGAGTCACCACCACAGGGCTGGCACTGTAAACTCTGCAGCAGATCCATCGAGCTGGCCATCTCTTTTCTCGTCATCACTAGGAAAGCACAGGGCGCAAGGAGAGCCGGCTGTCTCAGAGGACGGAATATGGACAAACCTTGTGAGTTTTATTAGAGTGGACACCAGAGGAACTTGGGAATATTTTTATATTGCAAAAGCGAGTATAGAAAATTCGGCAAATAGAAAAGGAATGCTGGCAAGATGATCAGAGGATACAAATGCCAAGCCTGAGTTCTGTCCCTGGGACCCACATGTTGGACTGACAGATCTGACCCCAACAAGTTATCCTCTGACACCCACATGTGACGGGGCACATGTGCCACCCATACTTAATTAATTAATCAATCAATTGATTGATTTTTTTTCCAAGACAGGGTTTCTCTGCATAGCCCTAGATGTCCCAGACTTCACTCTGTAGATCAGGCTGGCCTTAAACAAGAAAGGATTCACTGGAGTTTCCTGACACCCTGGCAACATTCTCACATCCCTCCCTTGTCTCCTGCTTCTTTTCCTTCTCTCCCTCCCTCTCTTCCTTCCTTTTTATTTTAAAAACTATTCTAAGGGACTGGAGAAATGTCTCAGGGGTTAAGAGTACCATCTGTCTTCTAGAGGACCCAGGTTCAGTTCCCAGAACCCACATGGTAGCTCACAACTGTCTGTAACTCTGTAACTCCAGTTCCAGGGCACCCGACACCCTCACACAGATATACATGGAGGCAAAACACCTGCCAGCCCTGTGGTGGTAACTCAGGAGTCCCCAGCTTGGGCACACTGTGCTCTATGGAGCCCCCAGACGAGGCTCACTATGTGCATGGAGCCCCCAGCCTAGGCACACTGTGCTCTGTGGAGCCCCAGCACAGTCTGTGCTCATCAAATTTAAAAAATCCATAGTGCCCACTCCTTTTATTTTTTTGTTTGTTTGGTTTGTTTTTTGTTTTGAGACAGGGTCTCATTGTGGCCCATAGTGGCCTGCAACTCACTATGAAGCCTAGGATGACTCTGAATCTCTGATCCTGTGGCCTCCATCTTCTGAGTGCTGGATTTACAAGTGTGCACCATCTGACTTCAGTGATGCCGGGGAGTGAGCCCAGGGCTTTGAGCTAAACCAACCACTACCTAAGCTACCTCCCCAGCTCCCCACTTCAGAATCCTGCTGGTGACACACTCCGTCATGGCAGGGGAGAGAAAGTCCTCATTTAAGAGCATTCTCACTTGATAAAGTCTTTGAAAGCAGAATACTGAATCACACAGACCTCTCTTGTTTTATTTTGAGGTGGGGTCCTGTGAGGTCCAGTTTGGCCTCTCAATCCCCTTATCTCAGAGGCCTCCTAACTGGTGGGATAATGAGCATTCGGCACCACCTATTCTGACAAGAATAAAATTACGTGGACTCAGAGCTGGTCCAGAAAACCCAGGCAGCGCTTGGTTGCAACAGAGTAGGGGGAAGCCTGGGGGGTTGGTGGGAAGCACAATTAATGTGGGGTTGGGGCCCCTTCCACCCACCCAGGAGCCCCAGAAGCATGTCTACTTGCTTTCTTGATCCTGCAGGACCTGGGGTGCCAACAGAGCTCGTCCAAGGAACTGTCAGGAGAACCTGGCTGGGAAAGAATGTTAGGTTAGAAGCCGTGGGAGCTACTTTGTCATCTGCCTGCTGTCCTTTTGAGAACCGTCCTGCATCTGTGAGAAAACTGGAGAGGCAGCCTCAGGCTGTCCTGGCCACCTCTGAACCATGTCTCCATCCTCAGCCAGTCTGTGCCGTTGGCCACCCCAGGTGCTCTGAGGCTTGTTCACGACTTGTCAAAGCCTGCTGACTGGATTGGAGACCTGCTGCAAACAGGAAGGGTCCACCTTTGTTTATATTCCATTTACTCAAGAATTTCAAGGCGGCAGCAGCAGCAGCGGGTCTGGTGACCAGTGGCTCACACTCTGGAGTCAGAGTCACCTCTGGTGAGCTCCTCCCTGACTCCTCTCCACAGAGTGAGTCAGTCAGCCCTTCTACCTTCTCCAGCCCAGCTTCCTCATCTTCAGAACAGGGCTGTGGTGAGGAGCCTTTTGAAAAGCATGAAGTACCACGCTTTGGTCAGCTCTCAGAAATCCTGCTTATCCTGTAAAGTGGCACAAAAACTGTGCAAACTTCTAAAGACCCCACATGGAAAACATGTAGGCCAGAGCACTAGGGTGAGAGCAAACGGCATTTCTAGGACGTTGAGGTTCTCGCTCGGCTCTGCAGTAGAGCGTTAAGGTTTGCTGGTATCCAGGCCTACCCTGACCAGAAGGGGCCTGGGCATGGGAACATTTTAAAGCCTACCCAGGTGACATGCTGTCACCAGGCTCAAGAACGACTGCATAAGGAAGTTGGAAATTTGATTTGTGAGAAAAGGCAAGGATGCTAACCAGTGTTGACTGGCTTATGCTGTCCACTTTCAACCCCCTGTTCCCCTGGTTCTCCCAGTGACTAAAGTTACTTTCATCCAGTGTGAAAGGGAACAGATTTGCAAGGTGACACACAGTATTACTGAAAGGGAGGCCCCAGATCAGGCTCACTGTGCTCCATGGAGACCCCAGCCTAGGCACACTATGCTCTGTGGAGCTCCAGCACAGGCATACTGTGTTCCATGGAGCCCCCAGCCTGGGCACACTGTGCTCTGTGGAGCTCCAGCTCAGGCACACTGTGTTCCATGGAGCCCCCAGACCCGGCTCACTGTGCCGCATAGAGCCTCCAGTTCAGGCTCACTGTGTGCAAGGGGCTCCCAGTGCAGGCTCACTGTGTGCAAGGGGCTCCCAGTGCAGGCTCACTGTGCCTCATGGGGCTCCCAGTGCAGGCTCACTGTGCCGCATGGAGCTCCCAGCCCTGGTACATTAAACGGCATGAGCCCCAGAGCACAGCATCTACTAGAAACACACTGCAAGCTACCAAGGGAAACCACACTATAGAGCTGCTGCATTTAAAAAAAAAAAAGTGAAAAGAAACAAATAATTTTAAATGATGTATTTTATTCAGCCCAATCTATCCATAACATTACCATTTTAACATGGAAGACACACACACACACACACACACACACACACACACACAATTTCATTTTGAGTTTTTGAGTCAGGTCTGGTTATGTAGCTTGGGCTGGAGTTGAGCTTACCAACCCTGCCTGGCTTTGAACACACGATCCTTCTACCTTAGATCCTAAGTGCTACCCTTGCAGACAAAATAAAAATTAACAAGCTATTTCTCCAAACTCTGGTCTGTGTTTTACACAGCACATCTCAACTGAGAATAGTGTCTGGTGGCTGGCCATACTGAACTAATAGAGTAGCTGAACTGGCATGTGGCTGGACAGATCATTAAAGAGCTGGGGAGGACCCATACACAGGGACTGAAGGGTTTCAGGGTAGCCAAGTGGCTGCAGGAAGTAACCACAGGTTCTTGAGATGGTCCTGTAGCAGCCTCCCCCCGCCCCCGGCCCCCCAGGAGGCACTCCAGGCTGAGCAGTTCAGAGGCAGCCTGCAAGCACAAAGCTTTCCAGAGTAATGGAGACCCACGAAGGAGACCCTGCCAGGGGGCCCTGGGAGCGTTGGCCCCTGGCCTCACCTGAGACTAGAGGCCTTACTAGTAGGGTCTACAAGTGTGAATTCCCAGTTCTGGTTGGAAGAAAGCCGTGGGGACCCTGAGGCTGTTTTCTGGTTCTTCTCTCTCTCTCTCCCTCCGAGGCCGTCACACCAGATCCCTTCCTCTGCTCCCCCACCACTCCCTCAGCCCATAAAGAGTAATGAAGCTGATGTTAAAATAGTTACATGAAACCCATTCATTTGAAAGGGCACCTGCTTTAAAGGCCAAATTTCCTGAGCCCAGGTTTATACATTAAGCTACAGAAAGCCCTAATTAATTCAGACCCCACTCACTCTGTATTTGGGAGAAATTCTGCCTCCGGCTGGTCTGGAGCCTTCCCTTTTACACTATCTATGAAGAAACGGTTTGCTAAGCAAATAAATAGTTCAGGCAGGATCACAGAGGAAGGGCTGGCTCCCTTCACCGTTTTCTAGAACTTAAAAAGTCACTGGAGCAGTCCTATTCCCAGAAAGTTAATGAGGTCATTACAGCTGGTCCCTATCTTTAAACACTTCTGTTTCCCAAACTGGCTGTGAGCTGATGTGGCCCTTGGAGAGAGTCCCAGAGTGCTCAGCTTCCAGCAAGGGACTGAACATATTACCCAGCACATAGTAGGTGTTCAGCGTTTGCTGCATGAATGGAGGTAGGCAAGACAAATAATCTCATATTTCAGGTGAGAAAGCTAAGGCTCAGGGAGGTTATTTGTAAGGAACCCTGTCAATGCCAAGGGGCTCAGGGCACCCCTAGAGCTGAACCAGCCAGGCAGCCAATAAATGAAGAGTCGGGAGTTTGAGGCCGTGCTTGGTGCAGGGGACCCTTCCACTCTGTTATTTTATTATAGTGTTAACCCAGCAACAAAAAATTGGCTGAGTTCTTAAGGAGCAACACCAAACCCCCCGATTGTTCTTTTATAGCTAGTCTTTCCGCTGGGTACTGGAATCAGCCCAGTTCCTCTCCTTGAAGTCCCTGACTGTGACCCCGCCTCCAGCCACGTGTAGACTGTGGGACGTACAGGTCGGTTTTAGAGCTGGAAGAAAGGAAGGGTCTGGACCCGGTTCCTCCAGGGTCCTGGTTCCCCAGGAAGGCTGGATTCTGTTCTCCAAGCCTTCGCTGGCCCCAGATCCGGGTGGGGGGCGGCTTTTGTCGGCTTTCCTTTTCCCTGACGAGGGGCGGGTGGGAGAGAAGGGAGAAGGGGAAGACAGCCTGCGTGCTCTCTCTGCCCTTTGTTCTGTAGGCTCTGCCCGCCTGGAACGCCGCGCAGGGAAAATTCCCTGACCGTGAGATCTGCAGGCTGCAGGGTCCCCGGGGAGGGCCAGGCCTCAGGCTCTTTGGAGTTGCAGCTGGAAAGAGGGGTTGGGTTTCAAGGAGTGGGGCTGGGGGAAGGCAGCCTGCCTTCCCGGCGGTGAAGGAGCTGGCCCTGGGAGCCAGCGGTGCCGACAGCTTCCTGTCGAGAGCTGGCGGCCCACGTGACCGCTCCCCACTCAGTGGATTAGGGGGTGAAAGGCCCAAGAGGGAGGGAGAGCGGGAGGGGCGCCCAGGCGCTATCTGCGCTCGTCTGGGGGAGTGCTTGCGGGGCAGAGCACCAAATCCGCTTTTGCTAAATGAATTCGGCTGCCTCCTTGTCACACGGTCCAGCGAGCTGCCTCTGCCTAAAGAGGGAAGGAGGAGAGTCTGGGCACTGACTGGGGCTACGGGCTGCTAGTTTAAAGACCCCTCCTCCCAACCTGGCCACACACGTCCCCACAGTGCCTGTCAGGGAGGAAATGCAATAGTCACAGATCTGCTGGTGTTGAGGAGATGGGATCCGGCTGTGACACAGGGAAAGCTGTGTAGTTGGCTTGAAGGGTTGGCTTGTGTAACTCTGACCTCCTGACCTCCCGACCTCTCTGACCCCCCCCCCCACCCCCCCCCCCCACTGCCCTCCTCTAGGCCAAGTGCAGCCACCCTGACAAGGACATCAGGCCTGATCTTAGAGCCCTGGTCTGTGCAGTTTTTGAACTCCTACTGTGTGCGGAGCTGGGCACGGAAATAAGTTGGATACTGATCTACCTGGAGGAGACTTGAGGTGCAGTTTGAGCGTGGCAGGGTACCCCAGGGTGCAGGCTTGGAGTTCAGAGAGAAAATAAGGGTCCAGTCTAGTAGAAGTTTGGGGTGACAACTGTAGATTCAGCCTGATTGATAGTGTTTCTCTTCCTATCATCGTCCCAGAGCAAAGAGGTGGGCTAGAACCCCACTGATCTGTGGGGCTATGCAGAGGTTTCTGAGTCAGCTGAAGTCTCTTCTGGTTGTCATGGGGGGCATGCACCATGCAGCTCATACACAGAGCTGGTATTCTCCAAGGAGGACAGACAGCCTTAGGCAAAAGTTCATTCACCTTACCCTTCAACACCTGAGCCACTGCTCCCACCCCCCCTTAAAGGCTGCCCAGGGCTGGAGCAGTGGCCGCCTCTCCTTAGAGATCTCTAGTATGGCTCCATAAGCCCTGTGGGTGATTTTTTGCTCCAGGTTCCATATCTATTGTTTATATAGTTCAGAGTTCTGGGAAGTTAGAAAAACATGCTATCCTTTCCACCCAAGGTGATAGGAAAAGGAGCTGGGGACCTGGGGGCGGGGCGATGGACAAAGGTGGCATCAATCACCACTTCATTTTGATAGGCATCTGCCCCATAGAGATCTCTCAGAGAGATCCTGATTCTCTGCAGGAGCCAGGATTATGGAGTTCTAACTGGGTGAAGTATCTTTAGGAGTTGGATTGTCCCTGAGGGGAGCCCTTCAGACCTGGGAGTCTTCTTAAAAATCAGCCATCAGCTCCCCCTTTGTCTGAGGACTCTGAGGAGATAAGGGCTGCAGCAGAGCAGGCTGGAAAACAGTGACTAGGACTGTGGGCACACTGCCACTCTGTCACCTTGAGGGCTGGGAACCCCCCTAGCTCCACCCCCCCACACTTTGGATCAGCCTTTGGGTTTTCCTTGCCGCAACACCCCCTACACACACACACACACACACACACACACACACACACACACACACACTCAAACAGGAGAGCTATCACACACACTTGCTTCATTTAGCAACTGCTCAGGTGCCATGGCAGAGGTTTGGCTGAGGACTATTCAGAATCTCTTAAGAATTTGCTCAGTGCTGGGCATTGAGGTACACATGTTCAATCCCAGCACTTAGGCAGAGGCAGAGGCAGAAGCAGGTAGATCTCTGTGAGTTTGAGGCTAACCTGGTCTACATAGTGAGTTTCAGGACAGCCAGGACTAAGTGAAACCCTGTTTGGGGCAGGATGGGGACGAGGGGAAGAAATGTTCCCTTTGCATCTTGGAGTCTTCTCCACTCCCTGGCCGATGCTCGCTCCTACCCATCTACCATCCAACAATAATAGGTCAAGTCATTCACTTCCCTGGAACTCAGTTTCCTTGTCTGTAAAATGTAGAAAGTAGCGGGTGAGTGGGGCTGGCTGCCAGTCTTGAGAGCAGCTACAAGCCTAAGACCAGAAGTGCCTGTTTATGGATGTCTTGGTGCCTGGTGGAGACCCCATTCTCCCAGGCCAGCCGGCGGACAGGAGTGGCCCCCTTGATAGTGACTGCTGCAGGTCACATACAGGGTGGGGCACAGCACAGCAGGGGGGGGGGAGGAACCTCAGTGGGAAGAGGAGGAACAACTGGATGGAATGAACCTCCTACCCCGCCTCCCTGCCTTGACTAGTCCAAATAGTCCCAAGTGCCGAAAAATCCCCCAAATGTTTCTAAGCAGAGAATCTCCCAAAGGAGTGGTTCAGTGTCTGGGGTTACAAAGACTTTGTTACTTCAGCAAAGCGCACTACAAGCCATTTACTGGTTTAATTTAATTATTTATGATAACACTTCAGAGTAAAAACTACACTTGTCAAAATAAAGGGGACTTTGTGCTGCAGTGACCCAGATTTTATTGTTGCATTGCCTAATGCCCCAAAACGTAGTAATCGGTACCAGATCTCCCTTCACCCGGGCAAAGGAGCGCCAAAGGAGAGGGCTGACACAGATTGCCGCCTCCTGGGGGAATGATCTCAAACTATCCTAACAAAAAGGTACTTCAGTTCTGTCCTCCTACCTAACTACATCTTCTTCTGTTCCCTTAGCCATTTCCTGCGTGCCCTTGGGTCTCTTCCTTCCCTTGTACAGGCAGACCATTTGGTAGCATGTTTTCCCCACGTCCTCTCCCATACGTGTTTGCAAGGCAGACACTCGGATAATCCATGCCCCCGTTGGGATGCCTGGGACAGTCTGAGGAACTCCCACTAAGCTTAAATGTCACCCATGCTCCAGGGCCACCCCACTGTCTCCACCTGGTTGGGCATGGCTTCTCTGCAGTCCTCACAGCCCTTGGCCCCTTTCCCAACAGTGCTATCCAGTGTCTGCCTCCAACCTCTGTGTGCTCAACCTTACTCAGCCATGTGGAGGGTCTGCCTGGGTCAGAGCGCAGTGAAGGACAGCTGGGTGGGACCTCGAAGAGCAGAGTTTGCTACAGGTGTGCAGACACCAGCTCCTAACCTCATCCAGGGTCAAGTCCCATTCCTCCCATTGGCGCCCATGGAACACATTCTGCCTTTAACAAAAATGATCTGTTTGGACAAAAGACTTTTGAGGATGAAGCCTTCCCAGTCACACTGTGTGATGGCCACAGAGAGCTGAGAAAGCACAGTAAAATATAATGAGTGTGGGATCTGACCTCCCTGTGCACAGCTAGGTGGCCAGGCCCAGCCTCAGGTGCTTCTTTTGTACTAATGGCCCTCCCCAGGATCCCAAGGCTAACACCCTCTGACTACCTAAATGCCTCCCTCAGCCACTGCCCTCTACTCTTCACAGCGGTGACAGAGGTGGTGGCAGCCTAGATGACCCACAGCCAAAAATAGTGATTAGTACCAAAGACAGAGGGTAGAAGACTCTGTATATATATCTATGCACGTACACACACACACACACACACACACACACACACACACGCACACACCATACACAGAGATACACACATGCATATACACACACGGCACACAAACACACACATAGACACACCATACACACACACACCATACACAGAGATACACACACACACACACACACCACACACACACACCATACACAGACACACCACACACACACACACACACACACACACACACACACACACATACCATACACAGAGATACACAGACATATACACACACAGCACATGCATACACACACACTGCACACAAACACACACACAGACACACCATACACAGAGATACACAGACACACACACCACACACACATACAGTACACAGAGATGCACAGACACATACACACAACACATGCATACACACACACTGCACACAAACACACACATAGACACACCATACACACACACACCATACACAGAGATACACACACACTACACACATACACACACACCACACACATACAAACACACCATACATACATACACACACCATACACACACAGACACACATACGTACACACATACTGTATACAAACACACACAGACAGGCACACCATACACACACACAAACACACACACACCACATAGACACATATACACACTCATAGACACACAGACAAACACACCACACACATACACACACACACAAACTGCCCACAAACACACACATAGACACACACAGGCAAACCATACACACACACACAGAGATACACACACATACACACATACACACATACTGCACACAAATACACACAGACATACACAGGCATGCCATACACACACACACACACACACACACACACACCACATATACACACATACACACTCATATACACACACACCACACACATACACACACACATAGACACAGACACATATACACACAGACACACATACATATACACATACATACACACAAACAGTTATTTATCAGTAAGTGTACCAGAAAAAGAAAAAAGAGGTGGTCCCTGCCCAAAAAGGATTTATAAATTAATTGGAGAAACAGAGAGCTGTTATAATTTTGATCTTATTTTATCTAGTCCTCAACCAGCTATCTATAGTAAGAACAGTCTCTCAGCTGTGCGGTGGTGGCACACACCTTTAATTCCAGCACTCACTCGGGAAGCAGAGACAGAGGGATCTCTGAGTTTGAGGCCAGCCTGGTCTACGGAGTGAGTCCCAGGACAGCCAGGGCTGCATAGAGAAACCCTTTCATAACTAATTAATTAATCAATACTTTCTTATACTAGTCCCCAGCTTTGCTGTCCAAACTGAGTTGTACCAGGTGTGCCAGGGGCGCTGCCCGCTGTGCCCAGGTGGGTCTGCTTAGGAAGGAATTCCTAGTAGAGAAATGTTAGGGGCCCACAGTCTGGAAATTGACCCAAAGCCACTTCCTGAAGGTGTTTCTAGGGACCCAGGCATTTTCAAGGCAGATTAATGAGCCACAGAGTCAAAGAACTTTGGGAACCACCCAAATCCATGTCTCCCAGACCTGGATACACATTACAACCACTTCAGGGCTTTAGGGATGAAATGGACGTGTCGGGAACTCAACTGGGTCTGTTTTTCTTCAAAGCCCTTCAGGTGCCCATTTCCTGCAGCTAGGGTGGAGAACCACTGTGCGGACACCAGTGTATTCTGTGCAGGACGGATCCGAGGCTAGGGGCAGCAGAACTTGAGCTGAGACACACAGAAAACAGCAGGGACAGATGTCACATGGCCAAAGCCCCACTTTCCCATGATGCCAGCTGTTCTTCATGCCTTCATAGACGATTAGCTCTTTTCCACCCACTGTCAAAGATATGGAGGCCCCGCTGTCCCCGGAGATTCTACTCTGTCCTTATTCTGGGAATGCTTAAAGCTGCCTGGCGCCCTGATGTGTCCTTTCCTAGTGTTCAGAGGCAGAGGGACAGTTTGGTGGCAGGTGACTTCAACTTTCCTCAGAGTAATTTGTGTTTGTCCTACACAAACGAGAACTTGTTCCCGGAAAGTGTTTGTCGGCATAGGGTAGGAGCCCCATTCATCATGACGGCTTTGGGACCAAGAGCAAGAAGGTAGACTTTCAGGGCCCTGACCCACAATGGAGGAGTTTGGGGGTAGCTCCCCCAGGACCAGCCAGGAGGAGATGTCAGGAAAGCTAATGAGGGACCAGACAGCTGCAGCTTGTTAAAAACGGTGCTCGGGGCTCATTGTAACTGAGACCTTTAAATATACATCCTAGTCAAATAAACAGCATCCTCCCGCCCACTGGCTGGTCCCTCCAGGGCCGTCCAGGGCTGGGCTGGTCCAACACAACCCAGCTCAACATAGCCCACCCAGCTCCTCTCCCGCTTCCCATGCGTGTTCCCATCCCCATATGGAGGGAAACTCCCTCAGGCTAACCTCTCTCCTTGGCTGGAAGTGAGAAGTCACGCCTGGAAGAGATGGATGCAGCCAGCTTCCCAACCTTCCTCCTCCAGCCTCCTCTAAAGAGTAAGACACCAGAGACCCAGTGATTCAGAAAACTGTGATGGTAACTGTGGGCCACTGAAGGTTCCACTTCTACAGAACATAGCCCATTGCAGGCCCAAATCTCCTAGAACCACTGAGAGCCATCATGGAACACCTCACTAGTTGCCTCACCTCCTCACACAGAACTCCACCTTGTTATTGGCTTCTCATCTTCACATACTGTACCCCTTGCCAATGACCCCTATACACTGTACCCCAGCTTTTCATTAGTCCCTCTCCTCCCCACACTCTATTCCATTTTGCCACTAGTTCCTCACCTACACACACTGTATTCCATGTGGCGCTGGTGCCTTAGTTCCTGTGGTAGTTTGAATGAGAACAGCCCACTTAGGTTCATATGTTGGGATACTTGGTCCCCAGTGGGTCAAACTATTTGGAATGGATTAGGAGATGTGGCCTTGTTGGAGGAGGTCTGTCACTGGGGGCCAGCTTTGACATTTCAAAAGTCTCCCACCACCTCATGCTTGTGGATCAAGATGTAAGATCTCAGCTACTGCTCCAGGGCCATGTCTGCCATGCTCCCCGCCATGATGGTCATGGACCTTGACCCTGTGAAACTGTAAACCCCAACTGGACTCTTTCATCTGTAAGTTGCTTTGGCCATGGTGTAGCTTGAGAGCGGGAAGTTGGTACCAGGAGTGGGGTATCACCAGGACAGGCCTGACCACGATGTGTTTTTGAGAGATGTGGAAGACCTTGAAACTTTGGACTAGAAAAGTGGTTGGACACTCTAAGCAGCTTATAGGCTGTCCAGAGGTTTCAAATAGGACAATATTAGTAACTGGGCTAGAGACCACACATAATATTTTAACAAAATATGTGGTTATTTTGTGCCCTTATCCTAAGAAATTTCCTTAGGCTAAATTGAAAAATACTGGATTAATTTCCTTGGGTAGTCAGCCTAATATTGACTCTGTTGTGTAATCACTCTTGTGCTGGTCTACAATGCAAAAGAGCAACTGAGGCAGAAAGAAATACAAAAGGTACAATTGGGGAGAAGAAGAACACCAGGAAATGCAGTGTGGAAGCCAAGGCTTGAGCTGAAAGAGCCAAGGAGAGGCCTGGTCTGAAGTGGGAAAAAAGGGACAGGAGCCCTCAGGGCAAGACCCCACCCAGCTAAGGTGAAACTTGTGAAAAGGTAATGCCTGAGCAATTTCTGCACCTAAAAAGCAACCATAAGGAATGCTTATGCAAATATGATTCAAGGAGGGGTCATGCTGCATCTCAACTGGACAACCAACCTTGTCAGCATTATCCATACAGTTCTGGCTTTACAGTCATGAAGTCTACAGGAATGAGGGATTGTAGAAGGTTCCTCTGCAGCTAAGGGAACCTGCCAAGGCCAGGCTTGTGGCAGAAGAGTCTCGGCATCCAGGCTTTGAAGCTGTGAAAGTGGAGCCTGGATTGTGTTGGAGACCCCAGGTCACTGGAGATGCCAGAGTCCAGAGATGTCCGCCAGGGAGAGCTGCATATGGGAAGTAGAACCAGCCCAAGAAGAGAAGTGTGTTGCTTTCAGCAAAGCTGAAAGGGAGGAGCCATCTCTCCCTCCCCCCATCAGACATGGAGCTACAGCATTTGGAGCTTGACACAGTAGGCTTCAGTCGCATACTCACCCAGTGTGTCCTCACTATGCCGCTATTATTCCCTTTGGGATGGAAATGCATATTCTGTGCCATTGTATGTTGGAAGAATGTCATTTGCTTTTTGACTTTGACTTTACAGGGAGTTACAGTTAAATGGATCGCCTTGAGTCTCAGGAGAGATTCTGGACTTTGGACTTCTAAACTGTGTTGAAATGTTGAAAGACTATGGGGACTTTAGAAATGTGAAGAAATGCATTTTGTAGCATGATATGGCCACAGCCTGTGGAGGCCAGGGAGTAGAATATGTTGGTTTAAATGAGAATGGCCTCCACAGACTCACATGTTTGAATACTTGGTCTCCAGTTGGTGGAACTGTTTGGGGAGAATTAAGAGGTGTGGCCTTGCTGGGCGGTGGTGGTGCTCACCTTTAATCCCAGCACTCAGAAGGCAGAGGTAGGCAGATCTCTGTGAGTTCAAGACCACCTACTCTACAAAGTGAGTTCCAGGACTGCCAGGGCTACACAAAGAAACCTTGTCTGGGGTGAGGGAGAAGAGATGTAGTCTTGTTGGAAGAAGTATATCATCGGAAGCTGGCTTTGAAGTTTCAAAAGACTTCCATGATCTCCATTTAGCTCTCTCTGCCTCTTGTTTGTGGATCAAGATGTAAGCTCTCAGCTACTGCTCCTGGGCCATGTCTACCTGCTGCCTCCATGATGGTCATAGACCCTGACCCTGTGAAACTGTAAGCCCCAAATAAACTCTTCTGTAAGTTCCTTGGTCTTGGTGTCTTATCACACCAGTAATAAAGCAAAGAAGACACCTCTGTAGATGGATTTTTCTTTAGGCCACCAGCTCATAATGACATGGAGACTTATTAATTATGAGAGTTCAGCCTTAGCTTAGCTTGTCCCTAACTAATTCTTATAACTTGAATTAACCTACAGTTTTAAATCTATGTTACTTTCACTCTATACTGCCCATCCTGCTTCCTCTGTGTCTGGTTTGTGACTTCACCTTTCTTCTTCCCCGAATTCCTATCTACCTAGAAGTCCCAGCAATCCTGCCTAGCTATTGGCCATTCAGCTTTTTATTACACCAATCACCACAATACATCTTCACAGTGTACAAATATCCCACCACAATCTTGTGTGACATTTCCTGGTGTTTTCCATCAATTACCATATTTGTTCTTTATGGGGATAGCATCATTGAACTCATCTTACAGATAAAGAAACTTGAGACTTACCCAGGGAATAGAGCTTGCAATTTGTAGAGTTGGGTTTTGAACTCTCCTCAACCCCCAAACCATTACCCAAGTCCACAGATAACCTGGAGCTTACTGTCTTATGCTGACAGTCAAACAGGCAGGATGTCCCAGAAGCAGTGACAGCCCAGGCAGCATCTGATCAAAACCGTAAAACTCATGGTTGACAACAAATAATGGTACATTTTGAAGGAGACAGTAGAAAGAAATGGTAAACAGCATTAGAAGTGACCCGACTATCCCAGGCTGAATACAAACACTCAAACATCACACTGTAGCTCATAAATACATGCTGTTATTTTGTGCAAATGAAAACACTTTAAAAAAAACTTACAGGATTTATTCCAGGGAGTCTAGAGCTACTCAGCCTTGATCTTACTGATCTGTACACCCAGTGTTTAGAGAGGATTCCCTGCCCAGGGTACTAACCAATCACTCCAGGTAAGGCTTCCTAAGCACCTTACAGGAGGCTACTGGTCTCTGGCCATTTCCTTAGCCAGACTGGGCTCCCTCCATTCCTGGAGCACAGGCCAACCACAGCCACATGGTAATTCCTTCCCATGCCATTTACTCCTTGACTCCTGGACCTGCAATGACAAGACCTGATCTCCATCATTCCTACCATGTTTTCAGTCCTGCATCCGGGACTTAGAGCTTGGCAGAAGTGAAATACACAAGGTTTGAGGCCATACTGTCCACTGGACTGACTGTCTCTGCTCACTCAACTCTAGAAGTATTGGCTACTTCAGAGCAGAGTGTAGATATTCTAGAGCTTGGAAACCTTTGCTCATGGGTTGGGGGCAGGGGTGTAGCACAGTGCCTGTCTGCAGGGCTGATGCACACCATTTGGAGAATTCCTTATAAGGTAGAGGCATCCCACCATGTGGCCAGGTAGGAGTTGAAATACCCCCTCCCAAGAGCCTGTCTGAGCCTTATAGCCCCAAGGCCAGATCTGCCCAGGAAGGAGTGGACAAAGCTTATCCCCTAATTCACACAAAGGTGCTGATGGTCCCAGACACCTAAGTGCCACTAAACCTCACTGAAAAAAAAAAAAAAAAAAGGATTGAGTGGAATGCAGCCTCTTCCAGCTGCAGCAGGAAGAGCTCCAGTGGACACCCATCCCTTCCAGCACCTTTGCTCTCTGTCCACTATTCCCACAGCTCTCTGCTCTCCCCATTGGCCCAAAGCCATTCCCATGAAGCCCTGATGCTATCCTGCCCTCCAGGAGTCTGCTCTCCCTCTTCCCTTGGTGGGGGCGTATTATTCTATTTATTTATTTTTAAATTGGGTAAAATACAGCTGAAGAGATGGCTCAGTGAATAAGACCACCTAATGCTTTCCCAGAGGACCCAGGTTCAGTTTCCAGCTCTTGAGTCAGCTGGTTCACAATGGTCAGTAACTCCAGCTCCAGAGGATCCGACACCTTCTCAGGTCTCCATCAGCATGTGCACACACAGCAGACACTTAAACACACACACACACACACACACACACACACACACACCATACAAATATAAATACAAATGAACAAATATATACATAAACAGTAATATAGAATGAAGTTTACTGCTTTTAAAAATGTACCACTTTAACCAGTTTCTTTTCTGCTTTTCATTTTATGTATTTATATATTTATTTTTGCAGAATGGAAGTCAGAGCTTGCAATGGACATCTCAGTGGCATTAAGCACGTCCCCAATGCTTTGTAGCTGTCAGCCCTGCCCACCTCCAGACCTTCTGTTCACATTCTGAAACTGAACTTGGTAACCATTAAACAGCCAGGTCTACTCCCCTCTGGCCTGCTCCTGGCCATCTTCACTTTCTTTACAGTCTCTATGACTGAACCAGTCTGGTACCGTACGTGGGGGGGGGATCATATAGTCTGTGTGTCCCCTTCTGTGCCTGGCTTCTTTCACTTAGTCCTCAAGGTGCATCTGTACCGTAGCATGTATCAGAACTGTCTCACTTTGTGATGGTTAAATAGGATTCTGTGATCTGTCCATGCTGCTGTTAGACCCTAAATTAACCTGTAAGCAACACTTGCCCAAGGACCAGGTACTTTTCTAAGATGCTGGGAGTTGTAGTTCTTGGAAAATAACCACAAAGCCTCTTGGGAAAGTATGATGGCCTATGGGTTTTGTCCAGATAAGCTCCACCAACACGTGTCTTGAGGCTAGTCACCTTTCCAGGTGATGGTCCTGACCAAATTCCATAGCGGTCAGTATTTAAAATTCAGTCAAAATGGTGGGACTGTTTTTTTCTGGTGGATTTCAGGATTAACGCTAATGCCTATCTGACACTCATCTCTTTACTGTCCTTGAGTTTGTCTGCTGCTGTGAATATGGATACCATCTGCGCTGTTTTTCCTCTTGTGGAATAATGCTGTGTTGCACAGGTTGTCCTCTGATTCCTGGGCTCAAGCAATCCTCCTTGAGTAGCTGGGATTCCAGAGGTATGGCATCAAGCTCCAATCCTATTTTCTAGCCTCTTCACCCACTCTTTCCCCCTTGGACTAGAAATCCACACACATACTCACCCTGGATCCACAAAGCAATTTTCCAGAACCTTCCTAGTTTCAAAAATTCTTTCCCTTGTGATTCTCACAAAGAATATAAACGTCGCAAAAATCCCAATAAATTTTCTCTCTCTTCAATCTAGATAAGATACACACATGCTTTGTCAGAACGTGCTTTTTATACTCAGAAACGGCATCACTTTAAAACTCTCTCCCATACTCGGTCAAAAAAAGACGCTCAGCTGTGGCCTTCCAGGTGCCATCTCTGTCCTTCCGTTTCCTGCCAACCCTCTCTGAATGTTCCGCTCTCCTCTGCTCCCGCACCCCCTGCCATTTTCTTAATGCCCTGCAATCTGGCTTCCAGAGCAACTAGCTCAGACTGCTCCTGCAAAGTCACCGGGAGCTTCTGTTTCAGCCAGCTCGGCCTGTTGTATGCCTGTGTTATCAAATAGATGCTTCCTGTGGGAAGGTCCGGTACACAGGAGCCGTGGACGCAGCGCACACCACTAGGGCCACCGCTGGCACTTTGGTCTATTTCCTTCCAGTCTTTTTAACCCATTCTAAAAGCTCTCTCACTTTTCACCATCCTTGTCTTTTCCGATCCTTCTGGTCCCCGGTGTGACTGAATATTTACTCCTGCGCCGTCTCTATCCACCCCCTCACCAGCTATTTTCCCACCGATCCATGCTAGGGTTTGGATGGCCCTTGAGTTGTCAGAAACCAGGGATACAGTTCAGGCAGGGAATTCATTCCAGCAGACCTTGAAGCAAACAGTCCTAGTGCCCGGACTCTCATCCCTCCACCCTCGGTCAGACGTGAGTCTTCCCGGCCTCCTTTGCCGGTCATCTTCGCTCACACTGTCACTAAAGCCTTTGTTTCTCCCAGGATCCTCCCTGCATGCTGTTCATCCTTCAAGCACACAGTCACTGCCTAAGTAGACAATGGTCCCTTACTTGGCTGGTCCCTGTTTCATAGGGGCAAAGGCCCTTCCTAAGCCCATTGGAAAACTCAGTAGCCAGTCCAGGTCCAAAAAGAAGAGCTGATCTCAAACTCCTCACCAGACCAAGAGGCCATGAAACCACAGGCCTGGAGGACCCTGACCCCCAGTTCTTTCTATGGCACCATTGTGGGACCACAACTGCCCAGCAGTGAGGTAATTGTTTATGGTGCACAGCCTGGGGGCTGCAGACCTCTAAACACAAAGGAACAACTCAGAACTGGCAGGGACAGTGATGAAGGCAGAGGTGTGGCTACGGTTGCTTCGGGGCCTGGCACCTTGAGTGGGTGAGCCTCTCTGCTGCGTCACCCAACTTGCCACCCAACTCGCCGACAGAAACACTATCCCGTGACTCACCCAACCTTCCAGGCTGTAACTCCACAACCCCTGCTCTGAAACTTCACCTGGGAATCCCTGCCCCAAACATTGAATCACAAAGGGCAGCCAGAGAGTTCGAAGAGGGAGACATTTAGGAGGAGACCAAGGAAGACTAATAGGAGAAGAGGTGTCTGAGCTCAGCCCTGGAGTAGATACACTTCAAAGTAGAAAAAACAAAACAAAACACAAAAAGGAAACAGCAGGGACTGAGTTAGTATGCAGCACAGGAAAGCAGCGAACCCTCAGGAGCTTCCGGCTTATACCTCTTGGACACCAAGGTTACTTTCAGGTTGGCCCCGGAGACACTTCCCAGAATTCCCTCCCACAGAAGACTGGCTTTAGCAAGCACGTGTGGCCATGCTTGGGGCAGGGGAAATACTGGGGCCCCTGACTTGGAAGACAGAGCAAACCCAGGTGGAAATCCTGGCTCCTACTCTTTTAAGGGATGGTCCTAATACTTGCTCTAGGCAAGTCTGTTTCCCCATCTGTGAAATGGATCACAATGGCTTGGGAAGTTGTTGGTGTTGCTGTGTGTAGCAGCTGCTCCATAAATGCCCAATAAACAGCACCAACCTCATTATTAGCACTGGTTTGCGAACTACCACTTGACACATAAACAGCCCCAGGAAAACAGACAGTGGAGGGATACTGTCAGATTCCTCCACCCTCAATGTCTGGCTCCAGTCTTCCTCCATCTTCCTGTCTGGGATGGGATGAGGTGGAATCAGACAACCCAGACCATGGGTGAACAAAGAATTGCAATTCAGTGTCCCTACCTGGAATGCAGGGTTAGTCACTTGTATCCTGTGGGGTTGCTGGAAAGCTTTGTGGTGCCCCCCAGTGTTAAAGCTCCCGCTGGCACACCACCTAGGGTGATGGATGTCCCACAGATTCTTCCACTGTCCCAGGCCCCCATGTGGGGTCCAGGGCTGGGCTGTGGGTCTGAGTTGCTGGGTGGGGGTGGGGAGTGGGTAGAGGTAAGACCAAGAGATGAATGCATAAATAACTAGTCCTGGTCTCCTACCCTTTAATCATGGAGTTGCTCTTCCCTGGCCACCTTCCAAGGATCCGCCCACTCACTTCCCCGTGGAGCACCGGTGCAGGGAGCATGTCTGCTTCACATGGCATGCTTCTAATCTATCCCAGGAACCCAGGGTGGGGGGCTGCCTTCCCAGCTGACTCACCCTGTGTCCAATGTCCCCCACCCCATGCAGCTCCCCCCATCACAGAATTGTCTTTACCCTCTCTACCGTCACCGAGTTCTCCAACCTGACCTGCCCCTAAGCCCTGCCAAGTTGGAAAGGGGGTCTGACAGAACAGTGTCCTCTCCTTCTGACCATTCCTACAGTCCAGAGCATCAGTCCCCAAGGCCCGAGAGTTCCAAGAGTTCTCATGGGACAATGGAAACCTAATATTAGAAAGGGAGCCGGTCTCAGAAAATCCAGGACATGTGTTTGCCATGTTGGTTTGCAGCCCCTCACCCCGCTGCAGGCGAACCTCTCTTTATTCAAGGCGGAGTATTCCTGAGGGATCAAGGGTGAGAAGTATGTTGTGGGCGGGGAGAGGGATTGCATATGAAATCACATTTGGCAACTTGAGTCGTATTTTAATGCACTAATGGAGTTGGCTTCTTGAAGAAAAGAGCCAGTGAGTCTTTCTCATATGGGAATGGATTCATATGGGAAAGCATTCCAAAGAACGAGCTATTTTTAGATTTGGATATACTGGATTTGCTTAAACTGAGGCACGCCGGTGTTCAGTTTGCAACCTTTTTTGTTTGAGGTCTCTCGCTGGGTTTCGGCCACCAGCTGTCTTTCTCATTCCTCCAGTGAAAGTGAGGCGGGTGCCATGGAGCCTAGGGTCTCCGAGCCTCTGTTTCCACGACACCAGTGGCTCTGGGTTGCCATGTGGTGGAGATGGAAAGACGTGAGTTGGTGTGTGAGCGTCAGTGATATTTTCCCTCAATAGACTGGATGAGAGCATCAAGCCAGGCCACAGGAGTGATGGGGTCATGAGATCCACCACCCCACCCCACCCCCGATTCTACCCCCAGAAGTTCTTTTTTTCTTTTTCTTTGTTTGTTTTGTTGTTGTTTTTTTGAGACAGGGTTTCTCTGTGTAGTTTTGGTGCCTGTCCTGGAACTGGCTCTGTAGACCAGGCTGGCCTCGAACTCACAGAAATCCACCTGCCTCTGCCTCCCAAGTGCTGGGATTAAAGGAGTGTGCCACCACCAACACCCAGCTCCCAGAAGTTCTTAAAAACAACATCTGTCAGCTTGGGGAGAGCACATGTCCACTTCCAGTGTTCCATTGGGTTTGCAAACTAAACACAATGTGCTTTTGTAAACCATCTTCACGCAGGGCTTCCCCTGCCCTGGATGAGCTCCCCTCCTGAGCTCCCTTTACACACTGAGTTCTAGCAGCCCTCTGGGCTGGAGGGCAAAGAAGAACCGCAGAGAACTGTCCACGCACACCTAGCCTGTACCACCCTTGGAACTCATAGATCCTATTAGCAAGCCCTGCACCTCCAGTTCCTTCCGGATGTGTGGAGAAACTGAGGCCAAGAGAGGTAGCACTTAGTTGGAGTCACATGGCTCCTTCAAGATACAACTGGGTCTCCCTCCCCCACTCCCTCTGGAGGGCTGCATATCTGGCCACATGAAAAGCCTCTATTCTGTCTGGGCAAGGATTGTGTCCCTCATTAGTCCACGCCCAGAGCTCTGAGTAAGTGGTGTTGGCTGACGGCTGACAACATTCTTCACAAAGAAAGACAATTTGAAAAGAGCTCTGGAAGCTCTGGAAGCTCCTGGCTTCCCAAATTGTCTTTGGGAGGCAGTGTACTGCAAGGAAGGAGTCCACCTGTGGCTAAGAAACTAAGGTTTTGATGGAGTCGGGCATTCCTGTGCACAAAGAACCTGGCACACAGCAGATGTTGTAGTGGGGCCCATTTCTGGAATGTTAGTCCTGATTCTGCTACCGTAAGTCAACCAATGTCTCAGGGTCTCAGCTATCTGGATCATAGGGCTAATCCTGCCTCTTAGCCTCAGGGGAGTCAGTTCTCACAGAGACCTCACAGGGTTTCAAAGATACTTAAGAGATGAATTTACTACAAGCTTAAGAACGAGGAGGAACAGGGTGTGGAGTCGGTGGAGAGATGTTCCGTGGTTAAGAACTTGTACTATTCTTTGAGAGGACCAGTTCAGTGTCTAGCACCCAGGTCAGGCAACCCACAACTGTTCATTACAGGCCTCTGTGGCTGCTTTCAGGGAGTTTTGTGGCACTGGACAGCCCTTTAGCCCTGAGTGAGAAATTTGATGAAAGCCCTTAGGGCTCAGAAAATGAAGGTCCCCACCTCTCAAGTTTCAGGTGCTCCCACCCCGTCAAGCTCCAGGTGCTCCCGCCCCATTTTGATAGACTAGCCCTGTTTCTTTCTTTTCCATCATCTGTGGCGACAGAGTTCCAGGCCCATGGAGGTCTTGCATGGCTGAGTGGCTATGAAGGACAATCTGAGGTCTGGGTTTCTGGAGGCATCCAGGGTGGGGCATGTTGCAAGAAGAGCAGCTGGGCCCAGGCTGTAGGTGCTGACAGAGCAGAGGGTATGCCCTCCCCCTCCATGAGTGACAGCAGCAGGTATGGGCCAAGTGGCCTGATGGGCTGTCAGGCCTCTTCAGCCACCATAAGGTCCCGGAAATACCAGGGGCTGGGAGGGGCTATGGGGGGGATGGGGGGGGACAGAGGCTAACCTATCATTTGAGTCTCTGCCAGAGTATCTTTCAAGTCTTGGCCACACCGGCTGCCTTGCCTAGCACCCACTGCTGCTACCAGACCCCGGCCTCTGCCCCAGCCGAGCCCCGAACTTCCATTCCTATCAAGCTCCAACACCATACTCAGAAAGACTTTGTGTTTTTCAAATTAATGCAATTAAGAGCATTAAAGTTTGTGAACGATAGAGTTTTTCATTTTCTTTTATTTGATTAGAGAAATTCCCACTGCCACAGTTCCTCCAAATGAAACCCAGACCTGAGGCCCATTGTTCCGAGGGCTTCCATGAGAATGTGTTACCTTTCGATCTCACACACTAATGTGTTTAGCGTTACAGTCCCCCCCAGGCGGCTGCGGAAGGGTCTGGAGCCTTGATTAAAGGGGCCTTTGCTGGGCAGGAATGTGGGCTTCTCCACCCGGGAGTCACAGGGGCTGGGTGCTTGCTAGGCAGTGCCTCTGCTCAGATGGCCAACAGGGGACTCAGATCCATGGCAGCTGGCCTGAGTGTAATTAGGCCTTTCCCCTTCACTGCTGCGCTTCCTCTGGGCCCCCTGCACCACCTTAGCCCTAGCACGTTTACAGGCCTACAACACAACACACACACACACACAACACACACACCACACCCCTCCATCCCATTTCTGTCTTGGTTTTGTTGTCTTTCCCTCTCTTCTTTCTTCTTCCACCTTCCGGTCCCCAGTTGCCATCTGGGTCCCCTGGCTCAGAGAAATCACACCGCACCTCCCTCGGCTGGGCCGGGGCTGAGCTCCAAGGTAAAGACCAGGAATTAGAGTCAAAGCTAAAACTGATTAGAGGGACTATGTAAGGAAGGCCTGGGAAAGGAGATGGTGCGGTCATAACCCCTGTTAAAAATCTTGGACTACTGCCAAATTTAAACAGGAATGTTGAGTCGACACCTTTCCACTGGGGGCCCCCCAAATCACCAAAGGCTTTAGCCCTAGGAGGCCAGGTTGTTTCCTCTCTCTGTCTGTGTTGTGTGTGTGTTGTGTGTGTGTGTGTGTGTGTGTGTGTGTTGTAGGTCTAGGGCCAGTGTCCTGGTACAGAACCTCCTGGTAGCATTTCCTTGGTCTGACAGCCTTCATATCTTTAACAGCCCAAGCCAGGATCCTACCAACATAGTGCAGAGACCTGGCCAAAAATGATACAAGATTTAGAAAACAGACTTCTGAAATGAAAACCAAGCCCCGTGGGGATCTCAGAGGCAGCTTGGCCTACACCGGGTCCCAAGGAGGCTTGGGAAAAGCTTGGGGGAGACGACATAATACAAACTTTAACCCACTCCCCAGCTCCTTGGCCTGTTGCATTCCTGGATACCTCCCGATCAGTCCTCAAAACTCCAGAGACCACACAGGCACAGCTTTGATCCAGCACTTGAGGCAGAGGAAGGCGGATCTCTGCGAGTTCCAAGTCAGCCAGACCCACACAGTGAGAGTCTGTCTCAAAAAAAAAAAAAAAAAAAAAAAAGATGGGGTGGCGGTGGCGGTGGGCTTTCATTCGAAATCTCTTTCAGGCTTCTCCAGCCTAGAGCTGATGGTTCTCCTGTGAGGACCACAAGCAATCAGCATGCCTGGGAGTGCTGTTTAAGAGGGCTCCCCTGTGAAGACACAAGAGGGGAAGCTGGGAAGCTTTGGGCAGAGGGGCCAGCCAGGAGAGTTCGAAGAGGAGACTTTAGGAGGAGACCAAGGAAGACTAATAGGAGAAGAGGTGTCTGAGCTCAGCCCTGGAGTAGATACACTTCAAAGTAGAAAAAACAAAACAAAACACAAAAAGGAAACAGCAGGGACTGAGTTAGTATGCAGCACAGGAAAGCAGCGAACCCTCAGGAGCTTCCGGCTTATACCTCTTGGACACCAAGGTTACTTTCAGGTTGGCCCCGGAGACACTTCCCAGAATTCCCTCCCACAGAAGACTGGCTTTAGCAAGCACGTGTGGCCATGCTTGGGGCAGGGGAAATACTGGGGCCCCTGACTTGGAAGAAGAGCAAACCCAGGTGGAAATCCTGGCTCCTACTCTTTTAAGGGATGGTCCTAATACTTGCTCTAGGCAAGTCTGTTCCCCATCTGTGAAATGGATCAACAATGGCTTGGAAGTTGTTGGTGTTGCTGTGTGTAGCAGCTGCTCCATAAATGCCCAATAAACAGCACCAACCTCATTATTAGCCACTGGTTTTGCGAAACTACCACTTGACACATAAACAGCCCCAGGAAAACAGACAGTGGAGGGATACTGTCAGATTCCTCCACCCTCAATGTCTGGCTCCAGTCTTCCTCCATCTTCCTGTCTGGGATGGGATGAGGTGGAATCAGACAACCCAGACCATGGGTGAACAAAGAATTGCCAATTCAGTGTCCCTACCTGGAATGCAGGGTTAGTCACTTGTATCCTGTGGGGTTGCTGGAAAGCTTTGTGGTGCCCCCAGTGTTAAAGCTCCCGCTGGCACACCACCTAGGGTGATGGATGTCCCACAGATTCTTCCACTGTCCCAGGCCCCCATGTGGGGGTCCAGGGCTGCGGCTGTGGGTCTGAGTTGCTGGGTGGGGGTGGGGAGTGGGTAGAGGTAAGACCAAGAGATGAATGCATAAATAACTAGTCCTGGTCTCCTACCCTTTAATCATGGAGTTGTCTTCCCTGGCCACCTTCCAAGGATCCGCCCACTCACTTCCCCGTGGAGCACCGGTGCAGGAGCATGTCTGCTTCACATGGCATGCTTCTAATCTATCCCAGGAACCCAGGGTGGGGGCTGCCTTCCCAGCTGACTCACCCTGTGTCCAATGTCCCCCACCCCATGCAGCTCCCCCCATCACAGAATTGTCTTACCCTCTCTACCGTCACCGAGTTCTCCAACCTGACCTGCCCCTAAGCCCTGCCAAGTTGGAAAGGGGGTCTGACAGAACAGTGTCCTCTCTTCTGACCATCCACAGTCCAGAGCATCAGTCCCCAAGGCCCGAGAGTTCCAAGAGTTCTCATGGGACAATGGAAACCTAATATTAGAAAGGGAGCCGCGTCTTCAGAAAATCCAGGACATGTGTTTGCCATGTTGGTTTGCAGCCCCTCACCCCGCTGCAGGCGAACCTCTCTTTATTCAAGGCGGAGTATTCCTGAGGGATCAAGGGTGAGAAGTATGTTGTGGCGGGGAGAGGGATTGCATATTGAAATCACATTTGGCAACTTGAGTCGTATTTAATGCACTAATGGAGTTGGCTTCTTGAAGAAAAGAGCCAGTGAGTCTTTCTCATATGGGAATGGATTCATATGGGAAAGCATTCCAAAGAACGAGCTATTTTTAGATTTGGATATAACTGGATTTGCTTAAACTGAGGCACGCCGGTGTTCAGTTTGCAACCTTTTTTGTTTGAGGTCTCTCGCTGGGTTTCGGCCACCAGCTGTCTTTCTCATTCCTCCAGTGAAAGTGAGGCGGGTGCCATGGAGCCTAGGGTCTCCGAGCCTCTGTTTTCCACGACACCAGTGGCTCTGGGTTGCCATGTGGTGGAGATGGAAAGACGTGAGTTGGTGTGTGAGCGTCAGTGATTTTTCCCTCAATAGACTGGATGAGAGCATCAAGCCAGGCCACAGGAGTGATGGGGTCATGAGATCCACCACCCCACCCCACCCCGATTCTACCCCCAGAAGTTCTTTTTTCTTTTTCTTGTTTTGTTTTTGTGTTGTTTTTTTGAGACAGGGTTTCTCTTTCGGTTGTTTTGGTGCCTGTCCTGGAACGGCTCTGTAGACCAGGCTGGCCTCGAACTCACAGAAATCCACCTGCCCTCTGCCTCCCAAGTGCTGGGATTAAAAGGAGTGTGCCACCACCAACACCCAGCTCCCAGAAGTTCTTAAAAACAACATCTGTCAGCTTGGGGAGAGCACATGTCCACTTCCAGTGTTCCATTGGGTTTGCAAAACTAAACACAATGTGCTTTTGTAAACCATCTTCACGCAGGGCTTCCCCTGCCCTGGATGAGCTCCCCTCCTGAGCTCCCTTTACACACTGAGTTCTAGCAGCCCTCTGGGCTGGAGGGCAAAGAAGAACCGCAGAGAACTGTCCACGCACACCTAGCCTGTACCACCCTTGGAACTCATAGATCCTATTAGCAAGCCCTGCACCTCCAGTTCCTTCCGGATGTGTTGGAGAAACTGAGGCCAAGAGAGGTAGCACTTAGTTGGAGTCACATGGCTCCTTCAAGATACAACTGGGTCTCCCTCCCCCACTCCCTCCTGGGGCTGCATATCTGGCCACATGAAAAGCCTCTATTCTCGTCTGGGCAAGGATTGTGTCCCTCATTAGTCCACGCCCAGAGCTCTGAGTAAGTGGTGTTGGCTGACGGCTGACAACATTCTTCACAAAGAAAGACAATTTGAAAAGAGCTCTGGAAGCTCTGGAAGCTCCTGGCTTCCCAAATTGTCTTTGGGAGCAGTGTACTGCAAGGAAGGAGTCCACCTGTGGCTAATGCACACACAGCAGACACTTAAACACACACACACACACACACACACACACACACACACACACATACAAATATAAATACAAATGAACAAATATATACATAAACAGTAATATAGAATGAAGTTTACTGCTTTTAAAAATGTACCACTTTAACCAGTTTCTTTTCTGCTTTTCATTTTATGTATTTATATATTTTTTTTGCAGAATGGAAGTCAGAGCTTGCAATGGACATCTCAGTGGCATTAAGCACGTCCCCAATGCTTTGTAGCTGTCAGCCCTGCCCACCTCCAGACCTTCTGTTCACATTCTGAAACTGAACTTGGTAACCATTAAACAGCCAGGTCTACTCCCCTCTGGCCTCCTCCTGGCCATCTTTCACTTTCTTTACAGTCTCTATGACTGAACCAGTCTGGTACCGTACGTGGGGGGGGATCATATAGTCTGTGGTGTCCCCTTCTGTGCCTGGCTTCTTTCACTTAGTCCTCAAGGTGCATCTGTACCGTAGCATGTATCAGAACTGTCCTCACTTTGTGATGGTTAAATAGGGATTCTGTGATCTGTTCCATGCTGCTGTTAGACCCTAAATTAACCTGTAAGCAACACTGCCCAAGGACCCAGGTACTTTTCTAAAGATGCTGGGAGTTGTAGTTCTTGGAAAATAAACCACAAAGCCTCTTGGGAAAGTATGATGGCCTATGGGTTTTGTCCAAGATAAGCTCCACCAACACGTGTCCTTGAGGCTAGTCACCTTTCCAGGTGATGGTCCTGACCAAATTCCATAGCGGTCAGTATTTAAAAATTCAGTTTCAAAATGGTGGACTGGTTTTTTTCTGGTGGATTTCAGGATTAACGCTAATGCCTATCTGACACTCATCTCTTTACTGTCCTTGAGTTTGTCTTGCTGCTGTGAATATGGATACCATCTGCGCTGTTTTTCCTCTTGTGGAATAATGCTGTGTTGCACAGGTTGTCCTCTGATTCCTGGGCTCAAGCAATCCTCCTTGAGTAGCTGGGATCCAGAGGTATGGCATCAAGCTCCAATCCTATTTTCTAGCCTCTTCACCCACTCTTTCCCCCTTGGACTAGAAATCCACACACATACTCACCCTGGATCCCACAAAGCAATTTTCCAGAACCTTCCTAGTTTCAAAAATTCTTTCCCTTGTGATTCTCACAAAGAATATAAACGTCGCAAAAATCCCAATAAATTTTCTCTCTCTTCAATCTAGATAAGATACACACATGCTTTGTCAGAACGTGCTTTTTATACTCAGAAACGGCATCACTTTAAAACTCTCTCCCATACTCGGTCAAAAAAAGACGCTCAGCTGTGGCCTTCCAGGTGCCATCTCTGTCCTTCCGTTTCCTGCCAACCCTCTCTGAATGTTCCGCTCTCCTCTGCTCCCGCACCCCCTGCCATTTTCTTAATGCCCTGCAATCTGGCTTCCAGAGCAACTAGCTCAGACTGCTCCTGCAAAGTCACCGGGAGCTTCTGTTTCAGCCAAGCTCGGCCTGTTGTATGGCCTGTGTTATCAAATAGATGCTTCCTGTGGGAAGGGTCCGGTACACAGGAAGCCGTGGACGCAGCGCACACCACTAGGGCCACCGCTGGCACTTTGGTCTATTTCCTTCCAGTCTTTTTAACCCATTCTAAAAGCTCTCTCACTTTTCACCATCCTTGTCTTTTCCGATCCTTCTGGTCCCCGGTGTGACTGAATATTTACTCCTGCGCCGTCTCTATCCACCCCCTCACCAGCTATTTTCCCACCGATCCATGCTAGGGTTTGGATGGCCCTTGAGTTGAGATTCCTAAGAAATCCAGGGCCTCTTCCCCAAAGCCAAGCAGTACCAGGGTACACCGTTGTCAGAAACCAGGGATACAGTTCAGGCAGGGAATTCATTCCAGCAGACCTTGAAGCAAACAGTCCTAGTGCCCGGACTCTCATCCCTCCACCCTCGGTCAGACGTGAGTCTTCCCGGCCTCCTTTGCCGGTCATCTTCGCTCACACTGTCACTAAAGCCTCTGTTTCTCCCAGGATCCTCCCTGCATGCTGTTCATCCTTCAAGCACACAGTCACTGCCTAAGTAGACAATGGTCCCTTACTTGGCTGGTCCCTGTTTCATAGGGGCAAAGGCCCTTCCTAAGCCCATTGGAAAACTCAGTAGCCAGTCCAGGTCCAAAAAGAAGAGCTGATCTCAAACTCCTCACCAGACCAAGAGGCCATGAAACCACAGGCCTGGAGGACCCTGACCCCCAGTTCTTTCTATGGCACCATTGTGGGACCACAACTGCCCAGCAGTGAGGTAATTGTTTATGGTGCACAGCCTGGGGGCTGCAGACCTCTAAACACAAAGGAACAACTCAGAACTGGCAGGGACAGTGATGAAGGCAGAGGTGTGGCTACGGTTGCTTCGGGGCCTGGCACCTTGAGTGGGTGAGCCTCTCTGCTGCGTCACCCAACTTGCCACCCAACTCGCCGACAGAAACACTATCCCGTGACTCACCCAACCTTCCAGGCTGTAACTCCACAACCCCTGCTCTGAAACTTCACCTGGGAATCCCTGCCCCAAACATTGAATCACAAAGGGCAGCCAGAGAGTTCGAAGAGGGGAGACATTTAGGAGGAGACCAAGGAAGACTAATAGGAGAAGAGGTGTCTGAGCTCAGCCCTGGAGTAGATACACTTCAAAGTAGAAAAAAACAAAACAAAACACAAAAAGGAAACAGCAGGGACTGAGTTAGTATGCAGCACAGGAAAGCAGCGAACCCTCAGGAGCTTCCGGCTTATACCTCTTGGACACCAAGGATACTTTCAGGTTGGCCCCGGAGACACTTCCCAGAATTCCCTCCCACAGAAGACTGGCTTTAGCAAGCACGTGTGGCCATGCTTGGGGCAGGGGAAATACTGGGGCCCCTGACTTGGAAGACAGAGCAAACCCAGGTGGAAATCCTGGCTCCTACTCTTTTAAGGGATGGTCCTAATACTTGCTCTAGGCAAGTCTGTTTCCCCATCTGTGAAATGGATCACAATGGCTTGGGAAGTTGTTGGTGTTGCTGTGTGTAGCAGCTGCTCCATAAATGCCCAATAAACAGCACCAACCTCATTATTAGCACTGGTTTGCGAACTACCACTTGACACATAAACAGCCCCAGGAAAACAGACAGTGGAGGGATACTGTCAGATTCCTCCACCCTCAATGTCTGGCTCCAGTCTTCCTCCATCTTCCTGTCTGGGATGGGATGAGGTGGAATCAGACAACCCAGACCATGGGTGAACAAAGAATTGCAATTCAGTGTCCCTACCTGGAATGCAGGGTTAGTCACTTGTATCCTGTGGGGTTGCTGGAAAGCTTTGTGGTGCCCCCCAGTGTTAAAGCTCCCGCTGGCACACCCACCTAGGGTGATGGATGTCCCACAGATTCTTCCACTGTCCCAGGCCCCCATGTGGGGTCCAGGGCTGGGCTGTGGGTCTGAGTTGCTGGGTGGGGGTGGGGAGTGGGTAGAGGTAAGACCAAGAGATGAATGCATAAATAACTAGTCCTGGTCTCCTACCCTTTAATCATGGAGTTGCTCTTCCCTGGCCACCTTCCAAGGATCCGCCCACTCACTTCCCCGTGGAGCACCGGTGCAGGGAGCATGTCTGCTTCACATGGCATGCTTCTAATCTATCCCAGGAACCCAGGGTGGGGGGCTGCCTTCCCAGCTGACTCACCCTGTGTCCAATGTCCCCCACCCCATGCAGCTCCCCCCATCACAGAATTGTCTTTACCCTCTCTACCGTCACCGAGTTCTCCAACCTGACCTGCCCCTAAGCCCTGCCAAGTTGGAAAGGGGGTCTGACAGAACAGTGTCCTCTCCTTCTGACCATTCCTACAGTCCAGAGCATCAGTCCCCAAGGCCCGAGAGTTCCAAGAGTTCTCATGGGACAATGGAAACCTAATATTAGAAAGGGAGCCGGTCTCAGAAAATCCAGGACATGTGTTTGCCATGTTGGTTTGCAGCCCCTCACCCCGCTGCAGGCGAACCTCTCTTTATTCAAGGCGGAGTATTCCTGAGGGATCAAGGGTGAGAAGTATGTTGTGGGCGGGGAGAGGGATTGCATATGAAATCACATTTGGCAACTTGAGTCGTATTTTAATGCACTAATGGAGTTGGCTTCTTGAAGAAAAGAGCCAGTGAGTCTTTCTCATATGGGAATGGATTCATATGGGAAAGCATTCCAAAGAACGAGCTATTTTTAGATTTGGATATACTGGATTTGCTTAAACTGAGGCACGCCGGTGTTCAGTTTGCAACCTTTTTTGTTTGAGGTCTCTCGCTGGGTTTCGGCCACCAGCTGTCTTTCTCATTCCTCCAGTGAAAGTGAGGCGGGTGCCATGGAGCCTAGGGTCTCCGAGCCTCTGTTTCCACGACACCAGTGGCTCTGGGTTGCCATGTGGTGGAGATGGAAAGACGTGAGTTGGTGTGTGAGCGTCAGTGATCTTTTCCCTCAATAGACTGGATGAGAGCATCAAGCCAGGCCACAGGAGTGATGGGGTCATGAGATCCACCACCCCACCCCACCCCCGATTCTACCCCCAGAAGTTCTTTTTTTCTTTTTCTTTGTTTTGTTTTGTTGTTGTTTTTTTGAGACAGGGTTTCTCTGTGTAGTTTTGGTGCCTGTCCTGGAACTGGCTCTGTAGACCAGGCTGGCCTCGAACTCACAGAAATCCACCTGCCTCTGCCTCCCGAGTGCTGGGATTAAAGGAGTGTGCCACCACCAACACCCAGCTCCCCAGAAGTTCTTAAAAACAACATCTGTCAGCTTGGGGAGAGCACATGTCCACTTCCAGTGTTCCATTGGGTTTGCAAACTAAACACAATGTGCTTTTGTAAACCATCTTCACGCAGGGCTTCCCCTGCCCTGGATGAGCTCCCCTCCTGAGCTCCCTTTACACACTGAGTTCTAGCAGCCCTCTGGGCTGGAGGGCAAAGAAGAACCGCAGAGAACTGTCCACGCACACCTAGCCTGTACCACCCTTGGAACTCATAGATCCTATTAGCAAGCCCTGCACCTCCAGTTCCTTCCGGATGTGTGGAGAAACTGAGGCCAAGAGAGGTAGCACTTAGTTGGAGTCACATGGCTCCTTCAAGATACAACTGGGTCTCCCTCCCCCACTCCCTCTGGAGGGCTGCATATCTGGCCACATGAAAAGCCTCTATTCTGTCTGGGCAAGGATTGTGTCCCTCATTAGTCCACGCCCAGAGCTCTGAGTAAGTGGTGTTGGCTGACGGCTGACAACATTCTTCACAAAGAAAGACAATTTGAAAAGAGCTCTGGAAGCTCTGGAAGCTCCTGGCTTCCCAAATTGTCTTTGGGAGGCAGTGTACTGCAAGGAAGGAGTCCACCTGTGGCTAAGAAACTAAGGTTTTGATGGAGTCGGGCATTCCTGTGCACAAAGAACCTGGCACACAGCAGATGTTGTAGTGGGGCCCATTTCTGGAATGTTAGTCCTGATTCTGCTACCGTAAGTCAACCAATGTCTCAGGGTCTCAGCTATCTGGATCATAGGGCTAATCCTGCCTCTTAGCCTCAGGGGAGTCAGTTCTCACAGAGACCTCACAGGGTTTCAAAGATACTTAAGAGATGAATTTACTACAAGCTTAAGAACGAGGAGGAACAGGGTGTGGAGTCAGTGGAGAGATGTTCCGTGGTTAAGAACTTGTACTATTCTTTGAGAGGACCAGTTCAGTGTCTAGCACCCAGGTCAGGCAACCCACAACTGTTCATTACAGGCTCTGTGGCTGCTTTCAGGGAGTTTTGTGGCACTGGACAGCCCTTTAGCCCTGAGTGAGAAATTTGATGAAAGCCCTTAGGGCTCAGAAAATGAAGGTCCCCACCTCTCAAGTTTCAGGTGCTCCCACCCCGTCAAGCTCCAGGTGCTCCCGCCCCATTTTGATAGACTAGCCCTGTTTCTTTCTTTTCCATCATCTGTGGCGACAGAGTTCCAGGCCCATGGAGGTCTTGCATGGCTGAGTGGCTATGAAGGACAATCTGAGGTCTGGGTTTCTGGAGGCATCCAGGGTGGGGCATGTTGCAAGAAGAGCAGCTGGGCCCAGGCTGTAGGTGCTGACAGAGCAGAGGGTATGCCCTCCCCCTCCATGAGTGACAGCAGCAGGTATGGGCCAAGTGGCCTGATGGGGTCTGTCAGGCCTCTTCAGCCACCATAAGGTCCCGGAAATACCAGGGCTGGGAGGGGCTATGGGGGGGATGGGGGAGGGACAGAGGCTAACCTATCATTTGAGTCTCTGCCAGAGTATCTTTCAAGTCTTGGCCACACCGGCTGCCTTGCCTAGCACCCACTGCTGCTACCAGACCCCGGCCTCTGCCCCAGCCGAGCCCCGAACTTCCATTCCTATCAAGCTCCAACACCATACTCAGAAAGACTTTGTGTTTTTCAAATTAATGCAATTAAGAGCATTAAAGTTTGTGAACGATAGAGTTTTTCATTTTCTTTTATTTGATTAGAGAAATTCCCACTGCACAGTTCCTCCAAATGAAACCCAGACCTGAGGCCCATTGTTCCGAGGGCTTCCATGAGAATGTGTTACCTTTCGATCTCACACACTAATGTGTTTAGCGTTACAGTCCCCCCCAGGCGGCTGCAGGAAGGGTCTGGAGCCTTGATTAAAGGGGCCTTTGCTGGGCAGGAATGTGGGCTTCTCCACCCGGGAGTCACAGGGGCTGGGTGCTTGCTAGGCAGTGCCTCTGCTCAGATGGCCAACAGGGGACTCAGATCCATGGCAGCTGGGCCTGAGTGTAATTAGGCCTTTCCCCTTCACTGCTGCGCTTCCTCTGGGCCCCCTGCACCACCTTAGCCCTAGCACGTTTACAGGCCTACAACACAACACACACACACACACACACACACACACACACCCCTCCATCCCATTTCTGTCTTGGTTTTGTTGTCTTTCCCTCTCTTCTTTCTCTCCTTTCTTCTTCCCACCTTCCGGTCCCCAGTTGCCATCTGGGTCCCCTGGCTCAGAGAAATCACACCGCACCTCCCTCGGCTGGGCCGGGGCCTGAGCTCCAAGGTAAAGAACAGAATTAGAGTCAAAGCTAAAACTGATTAGAGGACTATGTAAGGAAGGCCTGGGAAAGGGAGATGGTGGGTCATAACCCCTGTTAAAAATCTTGACTAGTGCCAAATTTAAACAGGATGTTGAGTCGACACCTTCCTGCCCCAAATCACCAAAGGCTTAGCCCTAGGAGGCCAGGTTGTTTCCTCTCTCTGTCTGTGTGTGTGTGTGTGTGTGTGTGTGTGTGTGTGTGTAGTCTAGGCCAGTGTCCTGGTACAGAACTCTGGTAGCATTTCCTTGTCTGACAGCTTCATATCTTTAACAGCCCAAGCCAGGATCCTACAACATAGTGCAGAGACCTGGCCAAAATGATACAAGATTAGAAAACAGACTTCTGAAATGAAAACCAAGCCCGTGGACTCTCAGAGGCAGCTTGGCTACACCGGGTCCCAAGGAGCTGGGAAGAGCTTGGGGGAGACGACATACAAACTTAACCCACTCCCCAGCTCCTTGGCCTGTTGCATTCCTGGATACCTCCCGATCAGTCCTCAAAACTCCAGAGACCACACAGGCACAGCTTTGATCCAGCACTTGAGGCAGAGGAAGGCGGATCTCTGCGAGTTCCAAGTCAGCCAGACCCACACAGTGAGAGTCTGTCTCAAAAAAAAAAAAAAAAAAAAAAAAAGATGGGGTGGCGGTGGCGGTGGGCTTTCATTAGAAATCTCTTTCAGGCTTCTCCAGTCCTAGAGCTGATGGTTCTCCTGTGAGGACCACAAGCAATCAGCATGCCTGGGTGTGCTGTTTAAGAGGGCTCCCCTGTGAAGACACAAGAGGGGAAGCTGGGAAGCTTTGGGCAGAGAAGAGAGAAGCCAGTTTGAAGCTACAGCTGGAAAATGGGCAGATGTGAGGAGAACCGGAAGTCCGGTTCTGCCTGGTCCTGCCCCGCCCCTTTCCATCTGGAGCCGCTGCCTCAGTCTTCCGGAAGAACAGCAGCACACACAGGAGGCTGGGAAAGTTGGGGGACCGGTTTACAAGACTAAGTGCAGGAGTTCACAGTCTTTGTGTTCCACGCAGACACTCACTCGGGCAATACTTGGCCGATGAGATCAATCCACCTACACCTTTAAGTTGTTCTCGCTCGTACAGGGCCCAGAAGGTCTAAACCTTGGACCAGGACCAGGGTTCTGCCACAAACATCTGCCAGGGCCAACAGCCCTTGGGGAGCAGATACATAATGTAAACTGCTTTTGGATGGAGGAGTTAGAGAAGGCGGAGTGAGGGATCTGAATAGCAGAGGGAACTGCGCAGGAATTTGGCTTTGGTCTGCACTGAGCCTTCTTAGACAATCACCTTAATGTGAGTACCTCCCGGTTTCCCATGCTTCAGGAGGGCTGGGGAAGGGTGGATGATCCCCACGGTGAACAACCCAGAGACTGTCTGATTGTTTCGTCGGGCCTCGCCAGTTGGCCTTTATTCCCACTCCCACCCCCTTTGCTGGGAAACTTGCTTGCCTAAGCAGGACTTTCTTCAGCTATTTTTCAAACTTTACTCATGATTTCCAACCACGAGCAATCCTTTCCCAAGATGACCAAGCCTGGCTTTTGCCTAGTTTCTCATCAAAGCACCCAGACTAAGATCGCGGGGCAGGATGGGGGTTTGCCAAGACAGTACCAAGGCAGGGTAGCATTTTGCAGGGTCTGAACTAGCTGTGGTCAAGACTCAGGGTCAAGAACTGCCCAAGAAAGTTCTAGCTTCGGGAGTGCCCACTACTGTTGTCTCTGATGTCCTCCACAGGCACAACCAAACAAGCCCAAAGCTTTAGTGGTCAATTGGTAGGAGGGAGGGTGAGCCTGAGTGTATCTGGTCAAAGGAGAGGTGGTAACTGCTCAAAGGTGAGAATCTGATTGCAATTTCTGGATCTCCCCACCCCCAGCACCCATATGCCTGTAGGGTTGTCTTCATACACGGGGCCCCAGGAGAGGGAAAGGCCTACTGTCCTGGCTGGCTCTCATCATCTAACTCACCGTCCAAGAGGCTGCAGAAGGATTCTTCTCTGGGTTTCAATTTTCATGGCAATGAACCATTTTATCTCATAACGTGGGGGTGGTGGTGGTGGTGGTGAATGAATTCCCTTTCCATAATGCAAATGGACTAAATCCCCTTTGCTTGTTTTCTTGCTTGAAAAAAAATTCAAAAGCTGTTGCTGTTTGCACTCTTGGACGGTGCCTGATAAGGCCGAGCTGCTTGGCTGGGCGCAGAGACTCGGCCTGGCTTTGAGTTTGGTGGGGGCTCAAAGGCCTGGGGCAGACCAGTGAACAGCCTGACTCAGGCGGGGAAGGGTCTGAGAAGGACCCTGGCACTTCCTGGTATCCTCAGGAAGACTTTCAGAAAAGCCTGTCCTGGACTCGCCCTGACATGCTGTCCTAATCCACCCATGCCCACTCGGAGCCTGGGTCAGTCCATCGCTGGCGCTCACAGCCCGGACTGAGCACGCACTGTGCCGGGCATTACCTGCATTCTCTCGTTGAAGAGCCATTTTACAGGTTGGAGACAGTAGGCCCGAGTGTTTAATCTTTCAGACATCATAGCTAAGGCCAACGAGATGGCTCAACAGGAAAAGGCCCATGCTGCCAAGCCGGATGACCTGAGTTCAGTATCCAGAATACACAACTCCCACAAGTTGCCTCCAGCACTGTGAATGTGCCCCTCCCCCAACTGTACTTTCTATACGTAAACGTAGATCACATGGGATTTGAACTCCTGCTTCTGTGGAACCCGTGTTCTTCATTCTAAGTGAGGCCCTTCCTGATTTGGGTTCCAGCTAACCCCAACCAGGCCCCTCTGCCCTCCTGCCACACCCCTTACCCTTACCTCCAAGCTCTGACACTCAACACTGACCAGCGTGCCAAATGACACTTTCCAATGCTAAGCCCCCTTGGCCTTCTGTTTGCCTTAGTGGTTCTTAAGTGTGTCCCCAGATCGGCAGCATCACATCCCACCTCAGACAGACCTGCTGAATCAGAAACTCTGGGCACAGGGCCCAGCCCTTGGCTTTAACAAGGGTTCCTCTGGTTGTGATCCATGACAAGCTTGAAAAGCACTGGCTGCCTCTTGCTTCTTTAGACCAAACAGACCATGATGACAACTGAGGGCAACCTTGGCTCTTGCCTTGGTCATTGTCACCTGAGCCAGCTCAGCAGGTGTGTTATGAAGAGACCCTGAGTGGCTGATAATGGAGCCATGCGGCTGTTTGGGCTCCTTGTTGTTTTCACACGATTACTGTAGTATTATTCCAGTTCAGGGGCAGCTGACGGAAGAGGCCATTGTCACGTGAACATTATCAGCACTCCAACAGTTCCAATGGCTTAGTCAGAAACAATAAAAATCATCTAGGGGTTGGAGAGATAGCCCAAGGGTTAAGAGCACTTGCTGCTCTTCAAGACGACCCTGGTTAACTTCCCAGCACCTATATCATGTAGCTCGTTATGCAGCCTTAACTCCAGTTCCAGGGATCCTGACACATTCTTCTAGCTTCCACAGGCTCTGGCATCACACACATATATGCCTGCACTGTCATGCACGCATAAAATAAGGATTGATATTTTTTCAATCCCCTGGTTTGGAGGGAAAAATCACCTGGGACCATGTCAGTTCTTGAAATGTCTTAACAGCCTGCAACCCACAGCCAGGAAATGAGTTCCTAAACACATTTGTCCTGACAGTGAATTCTGACCTTACTAACAAGCACTCTAACTCTAATTATGGAATTGTCTACCTTTCTCTTTAACTCTGTCCATTTTTGCTCCATGTATTTGAAACACTTTATTCGTTGCATGTATGAGTATGATTGTTTTCCCCTTCCATTATTTTCAACTTGTGTCTTTAGATTTGAATTACATCTCCTGTAGACTGCAAATAATTAAGTCTTTTTAAAAATCTCATCTGACAATCTCTGCCTTTTAATTGGAATGTTTAGTCCATTAACATTTAATGTAATTATTGATATGGTTGAATTTAGTTTTATTTTGCCCCTCTGTTTTTTATTTCTCTATCCTTCTTTCCCTGCCTTCTTTTGGAATTTTAAAATTCCATTTAAATTTATCTGTTGGGTTTGTAGCTATACCTCTCTGCATTAATTCTTTAATGATTGCCCCAGGGATTACAATGCATCCTTAACTTCTCACAGTCCACTTAGAGTTACTATTTCAAGTAAAACAGAAACTTTGTAACCATAGATGTCCATTACTCCCTGCCCCCTTCCTTCATGCTGTGAACATCATATGTATTACATCTACATAAATTATAAAACCCACATACAATGTTATAATTTTGTCTTAAACAGCCATGTGAATTTCAGAACAATTAAGGAGGCTTATTGCCAAAGGGAACCTCAAAATTAAGGGAATTTTCAGGAATCTGATTCTCATCATGGTTAGAAAAAGGAGCCTGGATCTTTCAATGATTGTTTGTCCCTCCCAGGTGAGGGTAATTTTAGGGCCACAGGAAAGAAGCACAGCTGGTCATCTCTAACCCTGTCTTTGTTTCCCAGTTTACTGGAACCCCATTATCAGACCCAAAGTCATCTCCAGCATATCCACAGGCCCTATGGCATAGACCTGATGATCCTGGGCTTCTCTTTTGTCCAGGTTTCCTCTGCTTCTCTCACATGAAACCCTTGGTCTCACATTTTTTAGACTGCTGTGTTTTCTTTTTCTGACCCTGTTATAAATCATGCAGCTAAGAGTTTGTCCCCAAGCATAATAGGTACACTGGTCAACTTTGCTAAATGAGTCCATGAATCGCAGACAGGCTGTCTGTTCCCTCAGAGGGCAGTGAGGCACAAAGAGTAAGACGCTGGGAAGGGGAAGAAAGCTCCTTCCAGTAGTAGTGGTAGGAAATGGGTCCCCAGGCAGGGTGTTGTGTAATAGTCTCCTGTAAGATTGAAACATTCCATTCTGCAGAGAAGGTCTTTAAACAGGAAGATGAACAATTCAAAATGGCTTCAGGAACTCTCTGAAACTGACCAGATCCACTAGGCCCCTCCCTGCCAGAGTGAGCGCTAAAAGCTGAGAATCCCCCCTCAAGAAGAGAGAGCCAAACTACAAAGACAACTGAGGCCAGACCAGCTGCCTGGAAGAAGCAGAAACCAGCTGAGCTGCCGGAAGATGTTTAGATCAACTGAGTCACTTGGAAAGGACACTCTCCAACCTGTTAGGATGCCTTTAGGCTGTACAGTGAGCTCCAGGTTCCCAGCTTCATGAGCTGTCACCCATGCTGGGGTGGGCTTTGGTGACACTGTTGTCTGTGAGTCATTTCTGGCCCTGTTCCTACATTCCTATAAGTGACCCCAATAAACTCGTGGTTCACCAAGCTGGACTTTGGTCTGTCGTGAGATTTCTCTCTGGAGTGAGTAGATATATGTGTTGCATCTCCCCAGGAAAAGTCTTGTCACAGAACACAGGGCTCTAGCCAAATCATCACTGGGGGACCCCAGAAAGCCAGAGTCAACTCTGATGGAATGGAAATGTGAGGCTTGGGATTGTAATGGCTGTGAAGGGAGGGGAGGGCCAGGCCAGGGTATGTGGGTATGTGGGTGAGACCTGGATTTTCAGCTCATGTGTACCTGGAGGAAGTGAGCCCTGGGCCACCCAGAGCTGCTGACACTGCAGCCTGGAGGCCTGAAGCTTTGTGGAGAAGCCGTTAGTCGGGTGACAGGGAAAGAATGAAGAGCTGCCTGATTCAGGGTCTGCAAGGGCTGCCGGCCCCACTGGAAGGGAGGCAAAAATACATCTGGGTTTTTCTGGGGCACACCCCGGGGCTGACCAGAAAAGGACCTTCATCCCAGAATAAAGGGGCCTGTGAGTGGAGTTTTCCCTAAGTGTCAGAGGAAGAAGGGTGGGGCGTCCAGGGGTCAGAACAGGGAGAGGCCAGCAGGACTGGAAGGAGGCGAAACTGGGGGAGCCCTTGAGTCATGCCTTCCCTCACCTGTGCCCAGACAAGTAAATACCACGAGACCTGCAATACCTAACTTCATATGAAATGTGATAATCAATACTGGGGCAGATTTTTGCATGAGGTTTGTAAAGAACTTTGTAGAAGGGAGCTGGAATAGGAACAAGCCATGGCATGTTTCAGCCCATAGGAGCAAGTTAGCCCCTGTGCCGGGTACTGCCGGCTACAGTGAAGGCTTCGCCTGTCCAAGTGGTGGGAATTAAGCAAATCTCCCAATGAGACAGGACCTGTTATAATAACCTGAAGTGTTTGGGCCCATGCCAGGAAAGGGTGAGAAGGTACCGCTGCTAACAAAATCTATTGTATACACATTCCCCGAGACAGGCTGGCCACTAGTGACATTAGGTGACCTAAGGTGACTACTACATCTCAGGGCACCATGGGGTTTCCAGGTCACTGGAATTTTCACACTTTACCTTTTTACATTTTACAGAACACTATGCTCTTCTTTGCATTGAGCTTTCTTTCAGAAACTGTATGGACAGTGTGATCACAAAATAGACAATGCCGTGCCTCTCAATTCAGTTTCCAGGGCTCAAGCCAAGAAGCATGCGAATCCCTCCTCTGCCTCCTTTTCCTCCAAAGAAACCCCAGAGAACTGGAAATGCACTCAACTCCCCGACCGCTACCCACCTCAGCTCTTACCTACAACTGACATGACTACCGTTCCCAGTTGGCTAAGGGCCTAGACACACTGGACCTTCAAAGAATTCAAAGCAGGGGCTGGAGAGATGGCTCAGCGGTTGAGAGCACTGGCTGCTTTTCCAGAGGACCAGAGTTCGATTCCCAGCACCCACATGGCAGCCCACAACTGTCTGTAAATCCAGTTCCAGGGGATCTGACACCTTCACACAGACATATATGCAGGCAAAATGTCATCACACATAAAATAAAAATAAATTATTTTTTAAAAAAAAAGAAAAAAAATTCAAAGTAGATTCTTCCCCTTAGGAAGCCTGGAATCGGGGACTGTAGAGATCACTGTCCCAAGCCGTCTCTCCCAGATGGCTTCTCAGCTTCTGGACAGATGTGCAAGTTCATTCTCCCAGCCCCCTAGAGAAGAAAGCAGTCTCCTCCCAGGTCCTTACAGCAGTGTCAGCAGTGTGGCTCCTGTTCATACTCAGCAGGGCAGCATGTCCCTTTCTGGGAACCATCTGCCTGGACACTTAGATGTGTCTCGGTAGGGCCAGCTACTGGACAATCCTCAGTGGGAACTTTATAACAAAGGAATATTTGGGTGTCTAGTGAATGGCCAAGTCGCAGGAATTGTTGGCTAGGGCTGTACTAAACAACTAAAGCAAGCATTCTGCCTAATTACAGGTGTGTGGCACGGCTGTCTTTCTAGTTGGAGCTGCCCATGCCTGCTCCCGAAGGCAGGGCCAGGTGAGGCCGTGTGCTGCTCCTGGAAGCCGAGGCCTTGGCTTCTCCATATTGCCTGTTTCTGGTTTCCTCCTTTGCCCAAGTTGCCAGGACCTAGAACGGCATCTCTGGCTGCTGGTCACCTGGTGACTAGGTGGTAGTACCCGGCTGCGTGGTGGGCACAGAGCTCCCCAGAGCCTCTCTGCTGCCAGGCTCTCAACACATCCCCTTGGCAGCCAGCACCAGTCGGTGCCCCCTCTCCAGACTCGGGAAGACATACCTCCTTGAGGTCCTGGTACTTACACCTCAGCTGAGAGAGCAGATCACTGCTACACCAGCATCCTTCAGCCAGGCGTGGGGGTCAAGCTGACAGCGGGCAGGTTGATGCCTGCATACTGACAGGCAGAGGCTAACTCAGTCCTTTCCCATTACATATCATTGCTGTAATCTGTTATGTGCCTCAGACGCTCTCTGATTTGTCTCCTGGGGTGGGGGTAGGGATCCTTTGGCAAAGTATACTACAGTGGCCATTACAACCATCCCAACCATAAGCTTCTGCCCCCGCTGGAAGTCTGATACTTAGCCAAATACTTACATTTTCAACAATTAAAATGATTAATAAGTCATCATCAAATGACCAGCATGGGCTTTGGCTCAACTCTGAGGGCTTTCCCAGGCCATCATAAGTGGCACCTGTGTCCACTGGCCACACTGTAGAACGTGTCCCCTGCATCCAGAAGCCTTGTGTTTCCCATTGGGTACTGAATGTGCATCTTGCACCCCAGCACCGGGGACTTCCTGCACCACATCCCCATGGCTGTCATTGTGTCTCAGGACCCTCATGCCCTCCCACACCCACTCATCACTGAGTATGCGTTAGTGGGTGATCCCTGAAGAAAAAGGAGCAAATCTGAGCTGAGGCTGCCAAGTGTGTGTTGGTGTGTGGAGGATGCCACCTTGGTGGATGCTACGCTGGATCCTACACACTGGCTGTGTGCAGGACAGCAGGCAAAGGGAGCTGGAACGCAGGCTTTGATAGTCACTCCTGAGAGGGTTGGGTTCAGTGCCCCCCAATGAAGGGGTAGAAGTGTCAGGATTCGAACTCAGGTCTCCTTACATCCCAGCCTCAGAGAGAATGACACCCCCATCCACCCAGCCCTGGGAGTCCTAGCCACAGTCCTTGAGTGCATGTGACCTCTAATGAATGCCCTTCAGAAGCTCCAGGGGCCTAGGGTCGTGTTGACGGCCAGGCCTATCAGCACCTCTACCATTCCATGCTTCAGGTTCCTCAGAGAAAGCTCTGCAGATTTACTAGGCCCTTGAGAGCTTTTCCGCGTGGCGGTGTCCCAGTATAGCCTGCCTCTGCCCCACTGTCACTGGTAGCTCTGGAAAGCAAAGGTGTTCCTTCTTAATGCTCTGTAGTGTGAATGTTCTCTCCCCTACTCTTCACAGCAAGTCACGGATTTACACACACACACACACACACACACACACACACACACACACACGTGCCCAAAAAAGAAAAGGAAGAAGGTTTGCTTCATTTCAGAACACCTCAGATTAGAAGGGCAGAACGCTGTATTCTTTCCCTGGTTCTGCCTGCTCTGTGGCTGCAGGCAAGTTGCACAAACTCTCTGGGCCTGCTTCCTATCTGACCTTTATTCCTGTCCTTGGAAAGTGAGCCCAGTTCTCCTGAGGGTGTTGTAGGATCAAGGCCTAAAGCTCCAGGCCTGAGGCAGGGATTCAGTGTTTTCCCCTTTGCCTGTTTTTTTTTTTTTTTTTTTTTCTTTTCTACTGTGAATTCTGAAGGAGCTGCTGGACCAGGCTCACTGATGAAGGCTGTGCAGGCTCCACTTCCCCATCCCTCCAGCTAGCAGGCTCTGCAGGGAGCAGCCACAGAGGGCACCCTGGGGCTCTTTCCCCTTGTGGTATCCCATCAGCTGGACCCGGGTCCAAGGCTGGATTCTACAACAGATGAGCCAAGACAGAGGGAGAGCACCCTGGCTGCTCTTACAGCAAAGACCCCCACTCATCCTCCATCTCTGTTCTCAGGAGAGTATAGTAGGGGAACAGGCCCATGGGCAGCAAGACCTCAGGGCTCAGAGTAACCTTAGTTATCAGAGCTCACCCATATGGGTCCAGCCTGATTCTCTAGGGCCTGTCATGGGCTCAAATCAGAATCCCAAGTCCGATATCTAGCCAGGGAGCCACAGGTAAGCCAGACAGGCTGCTCCTGGAGCCAAGCCAAGCTCATGGCAGTACAATGAAGGCTAGCACACCTACAGGGCCCTACCAGCCTGGGAAGCAGGTATGCCAGCTCCTATCCCTTCCTCTCCTTTCCCGTTCTTCTCTCTGCTTCTGTCCTCCGCTCCAGACCACCTCTGTCCTGTCTTCCCCCACACAGTACAAGTAGGGAAATGTTCACATCTCAGTCCAGAGAGGACCTGGCTAGTGCTGGCCTCTGATGCAGGCTTCTAGCTCCTGGGCAGATCTTGGTCCTAACCTCAGTTCCTCCCATCAGCCAAGGCTGCTGAAAGTGAAAACAACCTCTTAGGGGCGATGATAAGGTGAATAAGTCAGTCCATTTCCTCCTATGCCCTATCATTGCTCCCAGAGGCAAGTCCTTCCTCCTACCTAACCGTACAGCCTTCCTGCTGTGATCCCTGCCTCCTTCCTCTGGGTGCATGTGGCTCCTGCCCCCTTACCACCCCTCCCGTGGCTCCTCCACAGGCCTTCTCTATCATGTTCGGCTAGAAGCCCCAGGGGAGTGAAAGAGAACTTTAGGAGGATGTTTAAAGTTTGGCTTCTCATCACCACATCTCAGCTGAGTCCATAAAACCTCCTTATAAAGCCCACTGGCCACACAGCTGCCCTCCGCCTCCAGGCCTCCCTGTTTTATGATCAGCCCCGTTCAGACACCAGCTGGATATAGGAACTCGGGGCTTTTATGGAGAGATGTTAACAAGAAGCATCTCTGCCTGGCCTGTTTCAGCATCCCCTCCTGGCCTCATTCACAGCTCCTTCAGTCAGTGCCTGGTGCCAGGCTCCTTTTCTGGGGCAGGTGAGAACTGCCCGGGCATCCTTCCGGGAAGGGAGCTCCCAGCTCACTGCAGGGCGGCATCACAGTCACTGCTGTTTGCAGACTCCTCGGTAATTGTGAAGGTGTTGGAAAAACAAACATTACCAGCCGTGATAAAAGATGGGGCGGGGCGAGGAGCTCGGGGTGGGGGGCGGCGGTGAGTTCCAGGCTGGGCGGGGCATCAGTGCCAAGTGGGTGGATTGGGCTCTGCGGGCGCCTTGAGGAATCTAAGGCCAGCCAAAGCCGCAGGAGCAATGCAGGGTCGAGTTTCTCCAGAGCTCAGTCTCCATCTGTCACGTGGAGATAGTGCTGGTTAGTTAAAAGAAGAACCCGCCGCGATAACAGCCGGGCATTGGCACAGTCCCCCTCCTTTACGGCTTTGTCCTTGTGTACCTCCCTCCTTCCGCTGCATAGCAGGCCAGCCCAGAGGCTTGGTACCAGGGAAATGCAGTGAGTGGCAAACTCAGTTCTCTCACAGCTACAAGCTCACCCCCCCCCCCCCCCCGCCATCCCACCCCTTTTTATTGTTGCTGTCGTTTTCAGAGGCCGGCCATGAACTCACTAACAAGCCTAGGGTGACCACCCTCCTGTCTGCTTGCAACTCTTCCTAAAATATCCTCTCTATTGGACTAGCCTAAAGCCCTTGGAGAGGTGCGGAGGGGGGGGGGCAGGAACCGAAAGTACATCCTTGGGGCCCCTAAGCCACAACTTGGAAGTGAGGGCCGTTCTGGCAAGCGAGGGAACATGGGAAGATAGATGAAGGACTGGCTTTCTCTGGAACAGAGAAAGGAGGAGGAGCCCTTGAGGGTACAGCCCCCTAAGGGTCCTGGCAAGACCAGGCTATGGGGTAGGGGTGGGAGCCTCCTGGCAAAGGGAGGGCCTGCAAATAGTGTGAGGCAGGGACACAGTGTCCTCTGTGAGCCCTCTAAGCGGCCACTGTAGCTTCCCGATGTGCCCCGGGTGGGGAGGTACCCTTGCCCTCTCCCATGTCCCAGTCTTCATTTGCAAGTAGGGACTGAACTGTTTGAAGCTGTACTCTGGGATGAACTCTAGGCTGGTGCTCAGAATGCAGGGGTTGAGGGCAAGTGGACCCCACATTGTGCATTGAGTCAGGCATCTCATGCAGTTCCAAACACGGCACACAGAACTAGACAAGGGACAATCTCAGCTCCTCCTTGTCTGCTTAATAGTGCATGTGTTCTCTGAACTCACAGCTCCTCTTCCCACCATGAACACACACACACACACACACACACACACACACACACACGCATGTACACACACACATGAGCGCACGTGCGTGCACACACACACACACGCACATGCGCGCGCGCACACACACACACACACACACACGCACACACACACACACACGCGCGCACACGCGCGCACACACACACTCACACACTGCTGTAATTAGAATGGCGGCCCCGGCACCCAGATAGGCTGTGATTTATGAATGGGAGTAGGTACTGAGAGATTCCAGCTCCATCTGCTTGGGAGCAAACAGGAAGCCTCAGTGTGCTGCAGACCTGGGGGAGGAAGCTGCCTGCTATAGGAAGGAGGCTCATAAAAACCTTCCTAATGGCTGCAGGTGCTCCCAGCCACCCCACTCCTCAGAACTCCAGCCTCCATCAGGCCATCCCCCTGGGCATGATCACAGCCTCTGTCAGCACCCTGGGACAGACACCCTGGCCAAGGCCAGACAGCCACCCGCAAGTGAGGAGGAATGCAAGTCAAAGCTGAATGTGAATAGCGGCAGCCCTTTGCAAATGCACTTGGTGACACACCTACGCTGTGGGCGTGATCATAGCCAAGGAGCAGGGACTACTAAGCCATTCACTCACATCAACTCTTCTTTGTAGGTAAGGACACCAGTTCAGCCACCCCACAAGTTCCTTGGGTACAGATGGAGCCTGCCACAAGGAGCTTCAGGGCCTGACTGAGGCACTCGGGGGACAGGGACACAGGAGGAAAGGGGAGATGACCAGACCTGCTGGAATGTTCCCAGTGGTCAGTATGGGCTCATTTATATCATACGGCAGACTAGCCAATGGCTGAACAGAATAAAGCTAGGCGGGAGAGACAAACTGAGAATGCTGGGAGAAAGAAGAACAGAGCTGGGGAGTCACCAGCAGATGCACCAGAGCAAGATGAGCATGCTGTACTGAGAAAAGGTATCAAGCCAAATGGCAGAACATAGATAAGAAATGTTGGTTAATTTAAATGTAAGAGGTAGCTAGTAACAAGCCTGAGCTATTGGTCAATCATTTATAATTAATATAAGCCTCAATGTGTTTATTTGGTAGCTGCTGGAAGGAAAGAAACATCCACCAACACAGAAGTACCTGAGCTTTCTAAAACTCTCAAGGTCCTGGCCCACTTCCACCCACCACCCATTACATCAGAGCCTTGGATTGGCCAAGTGTCTCCAGAGTCTCTCTGGAAGCTTCTGGAACCTCCACATCTCCCAGCCCCATCTTGTCCTACCCAGGGCTGCCTTGGACTGGATCTCAGCTGGACCACCAGACCAAGGGAGAACGGGGTGAAGGTACTCAGGATAAGTGGGATTCGGTGATTGACAGACAGCCACAGACACGAGAGTATGTTGTGAAGCTGCTGCAATTTTACTCAGACCAAGCAATGAATTTTATACAGTTACTTGAGGAAACACGGCAATCGGCCAGTAGGGTGACAGACATAGAATCAACAATATAGTCACACAATTTTCTCAGAATGATTAACAGATCTCATGAGTATAGCCTTTACTTTTTCTTTTGTGGTTCCTCATCTGGACAGAGAACATTACGGCCCTAGCTGTAGTTTTCCTTCTACACCTTTGTTCTGTACCAAAATTAAACCCTTTCCATCATTGTTCTAACCATGGTCTCATTTGTGTGAAAATATTTTAACCTTTGCCTGTGGGTGAGAAGGCACCAGGGGGGTTGGTACCTAGCTAATCTTTCCATGAACTGTAACTTATGCCATTCTGTTTTCATACCATTATGATTCAGCCATCGGTTCCCATGTACGTCATAAGCTCCCGTAAAAGGTAATGGCTCTAAATAATTATTATGTCTAGGATTAAAGTTAGGGGGTTGCCACCATCGACCCTTGATGAGAAACTCTATTTGTCTTTGGATAATTCTTGTAGGAATGACTAATTCCTGTAACTGCTTCCTCGCAGCTGCTGTCGGCTGCGCGTGTGAATTGCCTATGAGTGCCTGTACCTTTACTTTCATTTTCTCCTCACTAGAATCTTCATCCTTCTGAATCATAAGTTCTTTTTGCTCTAAATCATTCATGAATTCCTCCAAACTTTAGGGACCCTCTTGAACTGTTTGCCTAAGAGCTTGAATCATAGGTGGGGGTATTGAAGCCACTTTTGAGGAATCATTACTCTCTTTATGGGGCACATCAGGAACATTAAGAGTTAACTTCTTGGAATTAATACACAAGGAAACAGCAATAATTACAGCGGCAAAGAGAAGAAGGCAGAGTGGCAGCCAGCCTCTGCAAGCAGATCTGCGTGGTTCCGTGTAGCCTGGCACCTTGATTCGGGCAGATTGATGAGGGGTTGCCAGGGGCATAGACCTGAGGGCCGCGAGCCCCCCTTTCCCACATAACTACCTCATCCAAGGCATTTGTCACGCGGGTGACACCGTTGTGGGCGTGGCACAGGGCCATTGGCCCTCCCTTGGTAAGTCCTCATACTAGAGATGCATGCCTCCATCAGGACCCACCGACCCCATGACCAGACTAGGAGCCACTCCATTTGTAGGACCCTGTCATGTTGTCCCAAGACTTCTTTCAGAGGCCTTGCTCCAAGATGAAATCTTATAGACCCCAAGCAACCACTTGGAAGACTGGTGGAAAAAAATGATGAATGGAAGGACCAAACATCTTTATCTTATCAAAGTAACTGTTATAAATAAGTGGGAGTGAGAAGGGGGGTGAAGCCCCTAGCTGACCTTGAAAGCTGTGAAGGCATTTAGACTGAGTGTGTCGCCCTGGGATCAGACTCCACCAGCCTTCCTTGCCTGCTGTCACAGTCATCAACATCCCTGTGTTACTTTAATTCTCTGCAGGCAGCTTGTAGGATAAGAAAGGGCTGTGTGCCCCAGGGAGATGTGGACAGGGAAGAGGAGGGACAGAATGGCCCCACACTTTTACCATCCTGTAGTCCTGTGTCCACAACTCATTTCTCAGAACCTCTGAGAACACAGCATACAGGGCTGTCATGTTCCTGTGCCCCCACCCCCCTGTGGTCTGCAGGGATGCAGCCCCTGATAGACAATTACATGCTTACACGGTTGGGCTTGCCCGGGGGACCGCCTAACTATTTCCGGTGTAGAATAGCCATCTCCGGGTCAGACATCTCGAGGGACCGGGACTCTGGCCTTACGTGGTTGTGTAAAGCACGCGCGCAGCCATGTAATCTACGCGCATGCGCGGCCCAACCTTTAAAAAGCCGGGGCCACCTTGCATGATTCTCTCTCAGGCTCTCAGTCTCTCTCCTCCTCCTCCTCTCCCCCCTCTCCCCCCCCTTCTCTCCTCATCCACGTGTGTTTCACCCAGGCCTGTCACCTCTATCCACTTTAATAAAACTCTCCCGTGGTCTTGTCGTGTTCGGGACGTGTTTCTAGCGCCAAATAACTAACAGTGAGGACCTGGGAACAGGTCCTGCCAGCGTCCACCTACTGCCATCATCCTGGGAACTTGCACAAACCCGGGGCATCCCTACATCCTTAAGTCTTATCTCCTGTGCCTCCAACCTCCAGTGACTACCTCTCCCTCTCAGCCACCCAGATAACCTGGCATCTCCTATAGAGGATCCTTTTGCTGAGGCTGAGGGATGTCTCAGCAGTTAAAAGCATGTGCCACTTCTGTAGAGAGCCAGAGTCCGGTTCCCAGCACCCACATCAGACAGTTCACAACTGTCTGTAACTCTGGTTCCAGGAGATCTGACACCCTCTTCTGGCATCCTCGGGCACTGCATTCATGTGCACAAACAATTTAAAATAAAATGAATCTTAAAAAAAAAAAAAAAAAAAAAAAAGATCTCTGTGTTGGTTGGGTTGCATTGAGTGCTTTTGTTTTTGTTTTCTTTTTGGAGCCAAGGTCTCATCACAATGAAAGGCATGTAGCCCAGGTTGGCTCAAACCCCCTAACCTCCTGCCTCGGCCTCCTGCAAGCATGGGATCACAGGTGTGTGCTGTCACAGACACTGGACACCTATACAGTCTTAAATACCAGCATCACCCTTGTAGGCCAAAATTTAGTTCCCTTCTTTTCATGAAGCCGGCCTCCATTCACAGATTTCTCCCATTCTTTCTCATTCAGCTACAGAGCCGAGGGCCGACTTCAGACTCTGCCAAGCTGTCGTTCTTCCCTGGCTCCCCTTTCTCCCCCAGTGCTATGCCGTGAGCTGGCACCTCCATTCCCACGGCCCCGTGCCCTGCCTTTCCCAGGCCTGGAGGACCCAGTCATCTGCTTTCCCCATCACGATTTCCAGGCTACTGGAAGGCACAGGAAAACCAACCGACCGTGCAAACTGGTACCACCCCAGATTTATGACCCCTGACTTCAGCCCAGCCACCAGGCCCCAGTGGCCGGCTTCTGCTTCCGGGTGGCCCCCTCTCTCACCTATAATTGTTAGGAGAAATGGAGAACCTGAGGCCAGAAGTGCCCCAGCCCTCCTGTTGGATGTCTCGTTCCCTCTTGGCCACTGACCCTCCAGCCTGGGCTGTGGCTTCTCCAAGTCTCTCGTCATAGGCCTCTCTTGCCTGCTTCTTCTCATTGATTCTATCAGGCTCCCCAGGGCTGTGTCTTGATTTATTTTTTGTCTTGCCCACCTCTCCAAATATTCTCACATACCCATAGATACCCCTGGGCTACTACTTTTTTTTTTTTTTTTTTTTTTTTGACAAGGTATGACAAGCCACATAGCCCATGTTGGCCTTGCATTCAAGATCCTACTGTGTCAGCCTCTTGAGTGCTGGAATTTCAGAGCCGTGCCAGCCACCACACCTGGACATGCACACAGCAGAGCTCCTTGCTCCAGTCTTTCTAATATGTGGGTCCAAGTCAAAGTGCTACTAGTGTCCCAGATGTTGGCCTCTCTGTCCCATGGCCTTCCAAAGCTTCATGTCCCTACGGGGCCTCTTAGCTGTCTCCTCCCCTCTGTGCTGATACATTTGGCTATAACATTCCCACCCCTTGTTCCCAAGCCAGACGCCAGGAAGCCACCTTCCTGCCCTCTTCCCATCCCAAATGCCACATCTTGTGGGCAGTGTATCAGAGCTGTCCTTCCAGCCTGCCCCATCTCTCTGGCCACAGTGTGCTCCTTCCCAGTGCCTCCCAGTTCCTGCAACAGCATCCACCTGACCTCCTCTGTCCTCATCCTTCTGACTATCCCCCTACTCTGGGGCTTGAGCCAAACTTCTTATGGTGGCCCATGTGGCTGCACAGTGAATATCTGTTCCTCTATCCACCCCTTCCTGGCCTCCGCCTGTCTTTTGGACATCCTTCTAAGCCTTCCCTCTGGGATGTCCTCCCTTCCTCTCCTCTGCTGTGGAGGGGTCACCAGGCATCCTAGCTCCTCTGGCAGAATAAGCCACCCCCCCTCTCTCCGGCGCCTCATTTTCAGTTCCCCTAATCTGTAGCTCTTGGATATTTGGCAGTTTTGGCTGCAACCTCCATGAACAGTGCCTGCTCAGAATATTCCTGATTTGCACTTTGTCTGGGGCCCGGGTGCCTGGCAGTCCTACCTTAGTGCTGGCAGCTGCTTGCCAAGAGACACTTGCGCTCTTCCCATATCTTCCCCAGCACTTGGTTTTATCCGACTTTCAGTTTTGCTGATCTACCTAGGGTATTGGTTACAGAATCTCATTGGAGTTTGATTCCTAACAAATTCACCTATCTTCTGGTATATCTACTGGCCATTTGGATTTCTGAGACTATTTGCTGCTACACACACACACACACACACACACACACACACACACACGCACACACGCACACACGCACACACGCACACGCACACACGTTGAGCTGTCCGTCTCTGTTACATGCATTTGTCAGACTCTAAGCATGCTCTGGAGATTGTCTTTGTTGACTGAGTGCATGAAAAGTCCTTTCTCTAGTGACTTCCTTTTACCCTCTTACTGCTATTTTTTTGTAGAGCAAAACATCTTAATTTTATTGTATGTTCTTCTTGGGTCTTAAGAACTTATTCTCTGCGGGGCAGTGCATGCCGTTAATCCCAGCACTCAGGAGTCAGAGGCAGATGGGGATCTCTCAAGTTCGAGGCCAGCCTGGACTACAGAGTGAGTTCAGAACAGCCAAGACTACACAGAGGTTTTGTCTCAAAAAAACAAAACAGCAACGAAAGAACTCCTTCTCTACCCCAAGGTCATGGACATCTTTTGGGGTCCTATAGAAGCCTTACTGTTTTGCTTTTCCACTTAGGGATCCTCTTCCACCTGGAATGTGCAGCACATGGTGACTCCACTTCAACTAAAACAGAGACCTTTGTATCCAGTGTATTTCACATGCAACCGACACACAGTAGGCACTCAGCAAATGTCCACTGAATGTCTGGGGTGCAGAATCCAGATACAGATGCTGCCAACCAGGGAATCCCTCTCTCCCCAAGCCTCCCCGACTTTGAAACTTTCCCCCTTCGAAGGCCGAGTGATCATGGTGCAAATGTGTAGGCAGCACTGACTGTATGCAGGCACTGGGTCCAAGGTTTGTTTTTGTTTTAGTTTGTTATAGGGATGGAGAGACAGCTCAGCCTTCTAGAGGATCTGAGTTAAGTTTCTAGCACCCACATGATGGCTCACACTGTAACTCCCATTCCAGGAGAGTCGATGCTCTCTTCTGGCCTCCATAGGCACCAGACATACACACAGTGTACAGCCATACATGCAGGCAAAATTCATACACCTAAAGTAAAAATGAATATCTTTAAAATGTTTTATTTTTATTTCTAAGATGGTGAAGTCTCTACTTTTGAGAAGCTCATGACAAGGCCCTGGTTTCCCAGCACTCGGCAGAGTCTACATACCCAGACATACCTGGGCTTTTAAGGGGATGGTTGGTTTGGTTGGTTTGGCTTTTATAATTTTTGAGACAAGTTCTCATGCCTAGGCTGGACTTGAACTCAGCCTCCTGGGACTATAATCATATGCCGCTGTTCAGATTGCAGCTCTGCTTTTTGTCTGTGGGACTTTGGGAGAGTCACTTTGGTAGATGGCTTTCAGCTTTCTCTTTTGTTGGGAGGAACAGTAATGGTAACTTACTGGGTCCTTGTGAGGATGGATTGAAAGAGTAAACAGAGCAGTGGCAGGCAGGTGCTGGACACATGGCAGGTGTCCATAGCTTGTTTAGTGTGTAAATGACAGAAGAGGGGAGGGCTGAGGGGGGCTGCAATTAGGAGAGGCAGGGGGCAGGCAGGGGCTGTCTGCTGGGCTGATGCAGGCCCTCTTGGTCACAGTAACTGCTGTCAGCAAATGTTTCCAGACAGGAGTCCCCTTCAGGGGTCCCTTCCCCAGCCTACTGCATTTGTTGACTCAAAACCTTCCCACTGCCAATTTAGCCTGCAGTAAGGAAGGAGGAGTGGGGAAAGAGAGAGCTGTGGGAGCGGGTGGGACTCCACAGAAAGGGGGCTTTGTCTGAGTGCTGTGTGGCATTTCAGATTCAGCGGCGTGTGCGTGTGTGCGTGTGTGCGTGTGTGTGTGTGTGTGTGTGTGTGTGTGTGTGTGTGTGTACACGCACATGTTTTAATCTCTTAAAGAGTTGAGTGGGCCAGGCATGAAGTAAGAGGCTTCTAAGCTAAGCAGTAAGACCTTCCAGTGTGCTGTCTTGTGTTTAGGAGATAGGACGGTGGGATGAACCGGCAGGGCCCTGGAGAATCTTCCTGAAGCGTGGACCAGATACAGGGCCCCTGTCCTAGTAGAGGGCAGGGCCACCCAGTGGCTCCTCTCCCAGCTGAGGAGGAGGGCTCCATGTTTGGGTGTCCTTCTGTAGCCAGTAGCCACTGGGCTTCCAAAGCAGGGCTTGGGCCTCCCACTGTGAGCTTCTCTGCTTCAGGCCCCTGTCCCAGGCCTAGCCTTGGCTTCTGTTGGGGCAACCGTGGATCATGTGGAGTTAAACTTGTTAGAGAGGAAAAGCCAGGCATCTGTTTCCCTCATTTAAAACTGAAATTCTGAAGCATGTCTGTCTTGATAAAGAAACAATCTCCCTGAGTACCAGAGATTTCTCAAAGAGATTTCAAAAACTTGAAATGCATCTGGGGTAGTTCTTGTTTTTCTAAAAGAACACTTATTTCTATAGGCACCCCCTAACAGTTTCATGTAGGCACCTCCACCCTCCAATAGTTTCATATAGGCCAGACTGTCCTGGAACCCTTATGTAGCTGAAAATGACATTGAATTCCTGATTTTCCAGCCTCTCCCTCTTGACTCCTGGGATTATAGGTGTCCACCATGCCTGGCAAGGTAATTATGTAGAGCTCTTCTCCAACATAATTCAGCAATATCAGAGAAGATAAGGAAACATCCCACAGACATGAATGAATGCACGTATCAATAGGAGCAGACCTTCCTAAGAAGACTTAGCTTGCTTCCTAGAAGTATACTCCAGTGCCGGGCACAACGATGTCTTCCCACAATTTCATTTTTGATTGTTGTGTTTTTCTGAGGTAGGGGCTCAAGATGAACGACCTTGAGCTTCCCGTCTCCCTGCCTCCACATCATGTGCCACCATACCTGGTGTATGCAATGCTGGAGATGGAATTCAGGGCCTCATGAATGCTAGGCAAGCCCTCTAGCAGCTACCAGCACACTAATTGAAGGGCCCTACCCGTCAAGCGGTCAAGGAAGACTGAGATTGTACCAGTCCTAAGAAGGAAAAGGAAACTGAAAAGAGTCCACATGAGGGTCTGGATGTGGAGGCTTTCAGGTATTGAGGACTCCGGACAGGACTCTGAATTTACTCAGGGGAAGGAGCAAGAGAGGCCTTTCCGGGCCTTTAGGAGCACAGAAGTGCTCAGGGTGAGGCAGTGGAGGAGCCAGGGTTTGTCACCTCCTGGAGGGCCTGGACTCAGGTGGGCCCTGGGCTGCACTCAGAGGACAGGAAGGAAGTGTGGAGGGGGGGGGGACACATGATACAGTGATGAGACACATGGAAAGCGTCTTCAGAGAAACGTGAACTGGCCAGAAGGTGGGGGCAGGGAAGACGCTGGGGTCTGAAGCTGGAAGAGAAAGATTCCAGGCCAGTTGGGCTAGAAACCTGGTGTCTTCCTGAGGTAGAACCTCCCTCCCACTCCCCAACTAGTTGGGAGGGAGGCCTGAGACCAGCCTGTACCAGAGGCCTGGGAATTAGTGGTTTCTGAGACAGAAAATAGCCCCATCTTTCCAATCTAAAGCAAGAAAAGAGTGGAAAATGATGTAGGACAGAGCCTGGTGGGCAAGCTCAGAAGCCCAGCTTCTGGGGAGGCTGAGGAAAGAGGACCTCAAGTTCGAGGCCAGCCTGAGCCGTAGAATGAGTTCAAGGCTAGCCCGAAGAACATGGTGGAATACTGTATCAAAAATAAGAGGGCAGGCGGTATGGGTCAATGATAGATCACTTGCTTATCATCCAGAGACCCTAGTGCCTCACCAAGAAGGAAGGGATGGAGCAAGGGGGAGAGAGGAAGAACACACAAAAACCAAATAGGTGCTGGCACAGAGTACTTCAGCCCAGCAAGTATTTCCATTGCAAATTCCTTCCTCCCCCAAGTTCCCAGGCAGCTGCTCCCTGAGCCCTGGATGCAGATCAGGAGGGGAACGGGAATAAATCCCATTTTCTGCTCCTCCGAAGTGGCTGCTTCAACCTCCCCATCCCCCCCACCCTACCCCCCACTCCACCCCCACCCCCACTCCACCACCCCTCTGCTGGACTCCACTCTACAGAGGAGGGATCAGCTGGCCTCTGGCCCTGGGGAGGATGCGAGGCAGGCAGAGACAAAATTGGGGAGGGAAGTGTTCCGTGACAGGGCTAAGAATAACAGCTTCCATCAGGCCTCACACCCTCTCCCACTTGCCATAGCTCAAGTTGTTGGTGGATGCAGGAGACAGACAGATACAGGGTGTCTGCAAGACCAAAGCTGGTGTGGCGGCAGAGCGGGGGCAGGCTGAAGTGACTGGGGCCAGAGATGGACTGGTCCTCTTGTGACAGCTGATTGTGCGTGTGTATGCATGCACATGCCTTTGCTGTGTCAGAGACAGGGGTGAAAGATTGCCTGTGTTGTGCAGGAAGGCAGGACTGTGACCCAACATGCCATCAATGAGGACATTTGTGTCCACAGAGGTCAGGGTGTCAGGGGCAGACTTGGTGAGGCATGGCAGACAGAGACATGGCAGACATGGCTGGGACATGGTAGTTGAGGCAGGGTCTAAGGACAGCCACGGAAGGAAGATGTGTCTGAAAATGAGTGTCTACTGAAAAGAGTAGTATACCAGGCTGTACCGTCCATGCGTGTGCTAATATGTGTGATCATGTCTGTGTCTCAGTGTGTGGTCTGCTAAGTAGTCGCTTCTTTTATTGTTACTGTATTTCATTTACTTTGTATGCATGGGGGTGGATACCTGCCACAGCACTCTCACATGCTCGTGTGTGTGTGTGTGTGTGTGTGTGTGTGTGTGTGTGTGCGTGCGCGCTTTTCGGGATTGAACTCAGGTCATCAGACTTGGCAGCAAGTGCCTTTACCTGCCAAGCCATCTCACTGTCCTGTTTCTGAGTAGTTACAAATGGGTATGCGTGCATGCGTGCGTGCGTGCGTGTGTGTGTGTGTGTGTGTGTGTGTGAATAAGTCTGTGCATCTACAAGGGAGCATGTGTATACAGAGGAATGTGTGTTCATAAATGGGCAGGAATACATATGTGCTTCTCTGTAAGTATGTGCTCTGTGTACCTTTGTGATCATGTGTGACTATGTGACCACGTGTGAGTGGTACAGGGGTAAGATTATGCCAGATGTGTGGTAACCTGCAGCCTTATTGGTCTCTAGCTTCAGTGGACAGCTTGAAGACAGACAGGTTGCTGTTTTTATTTGTTTCTTTGTGGCTTTTTTGTTTGTTTTGTTTTCTGAGAAAGTCCAGGCTGGCTTCGAACTCAGAGATCCACTTGCCTCTGCCTCTTGAGCGCTGGGATTAAAGGCATGGGTCCCCACCACCTTCCTGTTTCTTTGGCTTTTAATACTTAATACTTAGGCTCAGATGTAGTCTATACTCAAACTGCATTAATCCTCCTGCCGCAGGCTCCCAAGTTCTGGAATTGCAACTGTGTGCCACCATGCTCAACTCTCAAGAAGTTACCTATTTATTTTCAGTACTGGGGATGAGTCAGGGCCTCTCGCATGCTAGAACTCCACTACTGAGCTACACCTCCTGCCTTTTTTTCATGTTCTTATTCTGATACTGTATGACTAAACTACCCAGCCTCTGAGTGTCTAGAATTACCAGGCTGCTTTTGGTTTTGCAACCCTCTTGTCTGAGCCTCAGAGGATCTGGGCTTAATGGAGTATGCTGCCCGCCCACCAGGTTCTCTAGATCTGTCCCCACATTTCCAGCACGGAACAAGCTAAAGATCACAAAGGAAGTCCTGGGAGGCCTGCTGCATGTGTGAGTGCTAGGGCTGGTCACCTTTCCTCTAGGAGACTGCTGGAGGTGCAGCCACGTTTCCTGAAAAGGCATGGTTGGGGAAAGGCACACTATCTGATTACTACTGTTCTGGTGATGCCACAGGAGGGTCTTAGAATACACTCTGATCTGTCGAACTGGTGTGCCAGTAGAGTGCAGCTCCCTCATCCTATCACAGCGACATGGGGGGATGTTTTCCGCCTGGGATTTTCCATGTCTGCACCCCCAGCCTTGACATCAGCAGCCAGCAGAGTCCACAAGATCCCGGTACCCATCCATCTACAACATCACCTACAGGAGTTCTTTAATTCAGGACTTTATGAGGCCAACTAAATGGTTCGTTGAGAATGACTAAACTCAACCTTGGAAAGAAAATTATAAACATTTTACTACTTACCAAGCCAAGCATGATTGCATATGGAAACTATGGACACTGCTCAGTGGGATTTTAATATTAATTTCCAGTTTCCTTTTTGCTAAAGAACTGATGAAAACCCAGGCTCTCTGTGCTGTTCAGGCTAGAATCAACATTCTGCATACTGGTCCAGACTGTTGCTTCTCCCCCACCCCTAAGCCCAACGCCACTCTTCCAACGCCACTTTTGCCTTGACTCTGGCCTGCCTGCTGAGGGTACCCAAGCTCAGCCCACTCTTTGCTACTTCTACTAAGGAGAGCTGCCGCTCTGGGGGCTCTCCATAAATGCTGCCCAGGTACCTGCTGTCACCAGGCCTCCCTGGTGCAGAGCGAGCTAAAGATCACAAAGAAGTTCCCCAGAGGGCTGGAGAGACGGCTCAGTGGTTAAGAGCACTGGCTGCTCTTCCAGAGGGGCTGGGTTCAATTTCCTAGCACCCACATGGTGTCTCACAACTGTCTGGAACTCCAGTTCCAGAGGATCTGACACCTTCACACCAATGCACATAAAATACAGTTAAATAAATTTAAAAAAAAAAATAAATAAGAAGAAGGTCCCCGGAGGCCACTGCATGTGTGTGTGTGTGCCAGGGTTTGTCACCTCCCCTCCAGCTGACACTCATGCCTCAGTTTCCTGAAAATGTGTGTTTGGGGAAAGCCATGCTACACAATTACGTACTGTTGTCGCCGATACCGCAGGAGGGCCTTAGAGTAGACTGATTGTCCATCAAACTGATTGTCCCTTCTGCTTGCTCTTCAATCCAAGGGGTAGGGCGCAGAGCGCATGTTTCTATTTTGCCCTTGTGCACCTCATATTTTATCCCTATCTGCACAGGAAGCTGGGAACAGCTGCATTGGGCAGGGACAGCTCCATCCTTCTAGTCCTCTGTGACCAAGGAAGCTTCTATTTTGTGTGTGATGTCAGGGTGACATCACTCAGCAGGATGGGGAACAAGAAGCTTCAGATAGGTCCTGACTCCTAGCCCAGGACAGGGTTTGGGGACAAGTGTGGCATGGCTTTGGGCAAGGTACTTAACCACCTGGGAGCTTGAGTTTGCGCATCTATAGAAGTGTGTTTTCAGATGGCTGTTTGGTTCAATGGACAGCACTGGTGTGGCAGTACACTCCGCCCATAGGCATGCTACAAGAATTAAGTTCAAGCTCCTGCACCAAGAAGGAAGTCAGGGGTTGGATTTAGCTCAATGGTAGAGCGCTTGCCCTCAGCTCTGAAAAAAAAAAAAAAAAAAAAAAAAAAGGAAGTGGGGCTGCTGTTCTCCTCCTAGAAGGTCTGGTGCCTCCAGCTACCAGAAAACTGTGTAAAATGCAGGCCTTTGGGTCATCACAGGCCTCTGCCTCAGCTTCAGTAAGCCAGCACAGGATGTGGCTGGACTCCCTGCCTTCAACCTGCTTCTTCTCGTCTCCAAGTGCACCAGAGATCCCAGGCCACTGTCTCAGTCGAGGGTCAAATTGAGTTGGATGTGGCCTGTACCCAAGAGCAACTTATATTCTGCTTTGGTTTAAATTATAGGTGGTCTGGCACTGAGTTGCTGTGGCCTATTCACCTGAACTGCCAGCACAAGGCACAGATGCCAATTACATGCATAAGGACATGCAGATTTCCCAAGAACAACAAAGATAATTTGTTTTCGCCATGGCTTGTTAAGAGGTAACTCAGTGGCTTGTACAATGGGCCCATGGCCTTTCACCTCTCTCTGCTCTTGCCTGCTGGTTCTTCCAGCTTTGCTGATGGAAAGTGGGAGAAATTTAGAAATTATGGTACCACCTCATTCCCGTAACTAACAGGCTGGAAGAGATAGCCTTGGCTGAAAGCCTAGACAAAACTGAGGATGGCTAGTCAGTCCCCCTGCCTAACTATGGCCTCTGGGGCCAGTGCAGACAGTGAGCAGGAGGCAGGAACTTCTCTGCACATGTGCCTGGTGGCTGTCATTGCCGAGGTCAATGCTAGAAAGCGTCACTCTTGGGCTCACAGCAGCTGGAACCCAGCAAGGCAAAGTAGTGTGAGAAGGGCCCACGCAGGACTGTCTGGTGGGGCTAGGTCAGCTGGGAACAGCTACCTGTGGCAGCTCTGGAGGTGGCCTTGGACACTGTGGCATGGGTAAGTTGAAAACAGAGCTGTCCTGTCTCCTGGGTGTGAGCGGCCCTTCGGTAGAGGAGAGTCACCATGGAGATTGGTCCAGCTGCCAAGGAACAGCATGAACAGCCCTACCAGAAGTCAGTCCCAGGGCTACTGGAAGGCCAGTGAGAGTAAGAGTCCTTTCTCGGGGCTGAGGAAATTCTCAGGGGCTGAAGTGCCTGCTATACCATCAGGAGGAGCTGTGTTCGGTGGCTAGTATCCACAAAAAGGTTCCAGTGCAGGGACACACCTATAATCCCGCCCTGGGTGTTAGCATTCAGGCATTTACACCGGCCTGCTCACGGGGACCTAGTGCAGCAGCCAAGATGTGACGGTGTAGTGTTGCAGCCCCTAGAACACTCTTCCTCTGCGCATGCGCTATACCCCTTCTAAAAGGGAGGATCTGAATGGGCAAGTGCCAGGTTCAGTGAGGGGCTCTTTCTTTCTTTCTTTCTTTCTTTCTTTCTTTCTTCCTTTCTTCCTTCCTTCCTTTCTTCCTTTCTTCCTTTCTTCCTTCCTTTCTTTCTTCCTTTCCTTCTTTCTTTCTTTCTTTCTTCCTTCCTTCCTTCCTTTCTTTTCTCTCTCTCTCCCTTCCTTCCTTTCTTCCTTCCTTTTTATTTTATGTGCATTGGTGTTTTGCCTGCAAGTATGTTTGTGTGAGTGTGTCAGGTCTCCTGGAACTGGAGTTACAGACAGTTGTGAGCTGCCATGTGGTTGCTGGGAATTGAACCCGGGTCTCCTGGAAGAGCAGCCAGTGCTCTTAGCCACTGAGCCATCTCTTCAGCTCTTCTCTTCGAAGTACAAAGTTTATACTTAATAAACTCGGTCACTTGCAATCCACAGTGTGACTATTGTAGGTCAGTCTCTGGACAGAACAGGAGGATAGCCCTGGTGGGCGGTGAGTGAAAAAAAGAAAAAAAAGAAAAGGAACTCGGGAAAGTTATGTCGATATGTGGAGAGCATAGCCAGAGGCAGAGACAGGGACATCCGGGAGAGTCCAGAGTGGACATGACCCCGAGCCACAGGAGAGGGGGAGGGGAAGGGAGAGGGAAAGAGAGAGACCAGGTGCAGCAGTGAGGTCTAAAGGGTTGAGGTAAGGGCCAGGGAACCAAAATGGCTGATTCTATGGGGGGGGGGGGGAGGAAGGGCAGCCCAGCCCCCAGGCTGGAGAAGTTTAAGGTCAGGTGCTTGGTTTGCTGGCCAGGAGGGCCTTTCCCCCTCCACTCAACCCTCCCCCCTACACTCCTGCCCTTGGGCCAAAGGCAAGGTCAATTAGCTCAGAAAGAGACTTCGCTCTCTCCCATCCCTCAGGCCATGATGGTCTGTCCTTTAGATTTTTGTTCTTTCCTTTCTTGTTTTATTTTTTTCTAGACAGAGTTTTTCTGTGTAGCCCTGGTTATCCTGGAACTCGGTCTGTAGACCAGGCTGGTCTCGAACTCAGAGATTTTCCCACCTCTGCCTCAGGAGTGCTGGGATTAAAGTTGTGCACCGCTGCCATCAATTCAGGTGGTTCATTAACCCTCCACAGATTTTTCTCTTTATTCCTTGGTAAGAACTTTTAAAGAACTTTTTGTTTGTTTGTTTGTTCTGCTTGCCAAGGAAAAAACTGTTTAGGAAGTTATGGCCTCACTCTAGACAGAGTAAGTGGCTTCATGACACCCGCCAGGACACACAGAAGAGACTTGGGTCCAGTGCTCCTCCTACCCTGCAGACTTCCTGGGAGGGTAGTGAGCAGCTGGTATTTTAGCTTTACCATGGCCTCTAGGGATGTTCGTCTTCACCCTAGAGCCTGGGGACAGTACTGCCAACATCAGCAGACCATCAGCCCGTAGCCAGGAACCAGCCTCCTCTTTGCTCTGTTATGGGCCGTGGCAAATCCCGGGCCCTGCACACACTAAGCTGCTTACCGTCACCTCTGTCCTGAGTGACCAGTTTCAGGCCTCCACAGAAGTGACCATGCGGCTCTGGGACCTCCCAGAGGAAACTTAAGAGATGCGGCCTTCTTGGTGGGAGGATTCTGGGTCCTTGTATCCCATCACTGGGGATACAAGTTCACCATCAAAAGATGTTAAGCAGATATGTACATGTTATCAGATTCATGATGCTGAGCTTGCCAGTGATCCTGGTCAACACTGATTGACCCTAAGGACACTGTGCTAAGACAGACGTGATTTAACCATGCTTGACAACTGGTGAGGGAGAGATCCAGAATGAGTCTGGAGCTTTGGTTCCAAGATTTGCTTAGTTCAAAGTGGAATATGTCAGCACTCAGGAAGCTGAAGCCTAGCTTGGGCTATACAGTGTGACCTGTCTCGAAACTACCAAGGGATGAGCATATGGCTCAGTGGCAGAGTGTTTGCCTAGAATGCACAAGGCCCTGGGTTCAGTTATGGTGATATTTTATTTGTACTGAAATGTGATTTTATTTGTATGTTAATAAATAAAGTTGCCTGGGGGTCAGGGCTAATAGCAAGCCATAGCAGAAGCCAGGCCGTGGTGGCGCACACCTTTAATCCTGGTTACACGACAGGCATCTCTGTGTGTTCAAGGATACAGCCAACATGGAGATACACGCCTTTAATCTCAATACCAACCATAGAAGACCTGGAGGTCTGTACAGACAGACAGTGACGAGGATGTCATGTGGTAGGGTTTACAACCAATGAGAAGGCAGAATAGAAAGTCAATAAAAGACAGATACACACAAGTAGAGCTCTTGCTGAGAGGAAGGACAGCAGTGGCAGGAAGGGTAAGGTTTTCAGCTCTTAGCTGTTACTCTGACCTCTTGGGCTCTCATCTCTGCATTGGCTCTGTTTCTTATTTAACAAGGTGGTTACATCTACATTCAGTCCTTAGCACTATGAAGAGACCTGAGTTTCCTGAACACCAGGGCTTGGCCTGGCTCAGACAGGAGTGTGCCTGAGACCATGAGGCCTTGTGAGTGAGGCAGAAAGATACTCCCACTGCAGTGGGCAGGTGTGCACAGCTGGGCTGCAGTGACCCAATTGCCAGTCCCAGGAGGTGGTATCAAACTCCCAACTAACAGGATAGGAATCAGAACCCCAGGGCTGTGTGAGCAAGCCAGCACATGGGGATGCAGCCCGAATCCGTTAGGAGGCAAGTGACAGAAAACCTACCACGGCAGTAGGTGATAAGGGTTCATTTCCCCCACACAGCAGAGCAGAGTCAGGTAGAGGGTGAGTGATGGTATCGAGGACCCGGACTCTTTGCCCTTCCTGGCACCCTGTGCACTGATGCTCTGCCCTCCTGTTTGTACGACTTTATAGTCTTAACATGGCCACTGCAGCTCCAGACACCACATTTGCATTCAGGGCAGGAAGAAGAAAGGGAGACGATTCCCAGTGACACGCTCTCATCATTGAAGAAATTAAAAGAAAAAAGAAAACCCAACCCTGAGCCATTGAGATGGCTCAGCTGGTAAAGACACCCACACAGACCTGATGACCTGAGGTGCCTCCCTGAATGCCTCCCAGGAGAAAGAGAGTTCTGACCCCCCCAAAGTTGACCTCTGACCTCCACAGTGCCATAGTCCTCTGTCCCCACCCAGTAATAATAATAATAATATGGAATAATAGTAATATATTAGCTATAAAATTTAAAAGCATTTAATGCCCTAGTTGAAAGATCTAATAAATGAAACAAAAATGAAGGAAGGAAGGAAGGGAGGAAGGAAGGAAGGAAGGAAGGAAGGAAGGGAGGAAGGGAGGAAGGAAGGAAGGAAGAAAGGAAGGAAGGGAGGGAGGGAGGAAGGAAGGAAGGAAGGAAGGAAGGGAGGGAGGAAGGAAGGAAGAAAGGAAGGGAGGGAGGGAGGGAGGGAGGAAGGAAGGAAGGAAGGAAGGGAGGGAGGAAGAAAGGAAGGAAGGGAGGGAGGAAGAAAGGAAGGAAGGAAGGAAGGAAGGGAGGGAGGGAGGGAGGGAGGAAGGAAGGAAGTCAGAGGAGAGGGAAGGGAGGGAGGGAGGAAGGGAGGAAGGAAGGAAGGAAGGGAGGGAGGGAGGAAGTCAGAGGAGAGGGAAGGAAGAGAAAGGATGAGAAGGAAGGAGAAGGAAGGAAAAGGAAGGAGGTGGGGAAGGAGGGCAAGGCATCCTCCCAGAGCCCAGAATGGAGTCACAAGGTCACTTGTAGCCACACCAGAGTCTGGGAAGGTTCTCTAGCCTCCCTTCTGCAGCAAGACAGTAACAAAGGACTTTAAGGACGGCTTCTTAGCTTGCTGAACAGCAGTATTTGCACACTTTCTGTCTCCGGGCACCTCGGCATCCGGAGGGTGAACGGCCCAAGTCTGTCCTAGCCCGTGAGCTTTTACACGTCGCTCCCTGGACTCTGGATACGTTCCTGTTTGCCTGTGTGTTTTGCACCGACAGTTTTAGGGTGACTTGGCAACCTGTTTCAAGGGCCATGACAGTGTTAATAATTTTTGACCCAGTATTTCCACTTCCAGGAATGTATTTGTTCCAAGACAATAACCCAAATGAAAAGAACAAACAAACAAAAATGAACGAGCAAAACCACTTCACACTCTAGGATGTTCTCTGCAGTATATGATTAAAAACAATGTAAACATCCAAGGGTAGAAATGAATGACACATGTCACTATTATAAATGCCGCCTGGTGATGCCAAAGGGATCTATGGCATTATGTTTTTGGTTTTTTGTTTGTTTTAACTTTGTGTGTATGTGTGTGTCTTTCACAGCATACATCTCCATTCCACTTATTCTCCCACACCTACTCCTTCAGGACCAACTCTACTGTGTTGCCCAGGCATGGCACAGGGGCCACTCTCCTGAGTGCTACAGCTGATGAGGGGCAGGGACAGCCCCCCCCTTTGACCTCAGGGCCAGCTCTCCCACCTCAGCCGTTGATGGGCAGGTCAGGGGGGAGCATCTCCCCAGCCCATGCTGCCACATGACAGATGAGCAATGAGGACAGCTCTCCCATGCTCACAACTTCAGGGCTGGCTCACCCACACTTCCTGTGGTATAACGTTAATTAAAAAAAAAAACAAGAGGCTGGAGCGATGGCTCAGGGGTTAAGAGCACTGGCTGCTCCTCCAGAGGACCCAGTTCAATTCCCAGCACCCACATGTCAGCTCACAAAGGTCTGTAACTCCAGTTCCAAGGGATCTGACACCTACACACAGACATACGTGCAGGCAAAATGCCAATGCACATAAAAATAAATACATCTTTTTAAAAAAGAATAAAAGGGCCTTTGGAATGGCCAGTGTGCACAGGCACTTGCCAAATAAACCTGATGACCCCAGAACCCACTTAAGGTGTAAGGGGACCAGCTCTGCAGAACTGTCCTCTGACTCCACGTGCACAGAGGCACACACACATCTCCATACCCATATCACACACACACTAATAATAATAATAATAATAATAATAATAATAATAACAATAAACACGTAATGAGATAGAACATTTGGACCACAGGACCATAAGATATGTACCTGTGGACAAAGACTTGAAGTGGATTTATAGACGCTGTGAGGCTAATGGGGCTGAGAGTGGTTAGTTAATCTTTCTCTGTGTTATTTAAAATTTTTATCCTGGAGGGAGGTTGAGATAAAAATTACCCATCTTTCTGGCCAGGTGTAGTGGTGTACATCTTTAATTCCAGCACTTGGAGGCAGAGGAAGGACAATCCCTAAGAGTTTGAGGCCAGCCTGGTTTAAATAGTGAGTTCCAGGACAGCACAGTGAGACCCTGTCTCAAAAACATACATACATACATACATACATACATACATACATACATACATACATGCATGCATACATACATACATGCATACATACATACATACATACATGCATGCATGCATGCATACATACATACATGCATACATACATACATACATACATGCATGCATGCATACATACATACATACATACATACATACATACATACATACGTGTCCATCTTCCAGGCCCTAGCTCAAAGGCCACTTCCTCCAGGAAGCCCTTCCTGCTTCTTCCAAGTATCTCTTCTCAAACTCATACTTTCCTGGCCCATGTGCTCTCTCAGGGCTGTGATAGTTTCTGACCAGGAATATGTAGCAAGCAAGCTTCAAACACCCAAACTAAGAGCTTCACAATGGGAGAATTCAAAGGTCAGAGCTGTGACCAGTCAGAGCTGGGCCTGGGATCTCAACCACAAGCCAAAGACAGCAGCTGTGACATGGCTTGGGAAATGGGAACATGATGGACATGAAGTCACAGCTGTTCTAGATGTTTGGACTGTATTACTCACAAGCGACACGTGTACACACGCTCACCAAAGGAAACAGTGGAGTAGCTCAGATGAAGCCCCTGAATTCCCACTAAGTCCCACTTTCCTCCCTTAGGATTCCTGGTTTTCCAGTAGACTCCTGGAACATCATCAACGTCTGTGCAAACTTAGGGTGCACTGTCTGGTTTTGGGTTTTTGAGACAGGGTCTCCTGGAATTCAGGCTAGTTTGAACTCTCTCTTTCTAGCCAAGGATGACCTTGAACTCCTGATCCTCCTGCTTGGCTCCTGCCTACTGGATTAGAGGGCATGACACCATGCCAAAAGAGTGTGTAAACGTAAGTTTGAAGTGTCTTGTCACCTTTACCTCAATAGAGCTGCTGTTGGTCTTTTATTTGTGTGTGTGTTTGTTTTGAGATGGGGGTCTCACTATGCAGGCTGGAACTCAGGTAATTTGTTTTACCTCTAACTAAAAAAAAAAAAACAAGCCTTGCCAGCAGTAGTGGCACACACCTTTAAACCCAGCATTTGGGAGGCAGAGGCAGAGGCAGAGGCAAGCGGATCTCTGTAAGTTTGAGGCCAGCCTGGTCTACAAAGCGAGTTCCAGAACAGCCAGGGCTACACAGAGAAACCCTGTCTCAAAAAACAAACACAAGCCTTTTTTTATCCAAAGTTTATAAAGGAAATCTTCTATATTTTCTTTTAATAATTTGATAGTTTTATTTTTACATTTCACTCTTGGTGGATGGTGTGAAGCAGGAATCTAACTTTACACATTACAATATTCATTTTCAAAGTCTATCTTTCCCTACTGCTTTCTGTCCAGCTTTACTGATGTATAATTAACGAAAAACATTTCCTATATTTAAAGCACATCATGTGATCTGATGTATAGTTTACACTGTAAGATAATGACCACAATCACCTGTGTGCAGGCCAATCACCATGTTCTCTGAGCCTTGGAGCAGGTTTATATGGGTGTTGTGTCTAGAGCTCAGCACTCAGCATCACTCACCCCCAGCATCTGCCCAGTTGGGTGTCTCTGTAGTAATCAGCACCCACTGCAAAGAGAAGCTTCTCTGTCTCCGGCTGAGACTGTGGACATAAACATAAATGTTCAGAAGGCATTTGACATTGTGTCCATTTAACAAACCAGAAATAGTAGCTTTGTCCCTGGGGCCTCCCTGGCCAAGGGTCCTTGGCCAGATTTACTGTATCAGACATGATTTCCCTGTGGATTGGGCCTCAAATTCAAGCAGAAAATGGTTAGTTGCCCCTCTATCAGTCAAGCAACTCTTGCTGGGCAGGTTGATGGGTAGCTCTCAGGCTTAGAGGTTGGGAAGGACCCCTGAAGACTTTCTTCCCTCAACAGCCTATGTGGTACCTGGCAGTGCTTTGAAAACTTGCCAGTGGGGAAGCAGATTCCAGTTCAGTCCCAGCCTCATCTGTCCTGGAACCAAAGCGTTTGGTGGCTTCAGCAATAGGGGCCTTTCAAGTTTTCTCTTTTTGGGGGGTGGGGGCGGTGTTTGCTGTTTGTGTGAAACTAGGTTTCCTGTATCCCAAGATAGCATCCAGCCTGACAGGATAGTAACCTTGCGCTTCTGATACCCCTCCCTTACCTGAGTCCTGAGATCTTAGGCATCTGACCAGACTGTGGGATGGTGGGGACTGAACCCAGCATCTCGTGCATTAGGCAAACACTCTACAAGCTGAGCTACATGAACCCCCAGCCCCTTATCTCCATTTTATGAGGAAAACAAAACCAGGAAAACCACCTGGCTGGACTCAGAGTCCACTCTGAGAAGCTGCTGCCTGCACCAGCCCCCTTCCCAGTGGGGAAGCAATGGGAACCTCTCCATGAAGTCACTGTCAAGTGGTCTCATGTCCCTCTGCCTGAGGCTAATGAGCCCTAACATGCAGCTCAGGACACCCATATTGGCATTCAGCTCTTCATACCATGTCAAACACACATTAGAATATGTAGACAAAGGCCAGGTGCCATAGCACAAATGTTCCAGGCAATGATAGATGAGTTCAGAGGAAAAAAGGGGTTCTGTGGACTGGGAAGCTGGGGAGGACTGCCAGAAAGAGGCAAGATAAGAATTCAGCCCTGAGAGACCAAGATGACCTAGGAAAACAGAAGGGAGTCTTCCAGTGCTCCGGGACAATCTTTGTACTCTGTAAATATGTATTACTCTCCTTGTTTATTGAAGAAGTAGACTGGCCATAGCTGGACAGGTCGAGGTTAGGTGGGAGAATCTGCCTAAGAGGATGCTGGGAAGAAAGGGAGGAGTTGTGTGCCAGACACGGAAGAAGCAACATGGAAGTTCATAGATGAGATAAACCAGCCTCGGGGCACATACAGATGAATAGAGATGGGCTGATTTAAGTTATAAGAGCTAGCAACAAACAAGCCTAAGCCATCGGCCAGGCATTAATAATTAAGTCTCTGTGTGGTTACTTGGGGAGCAGCTGGCAGGATAGACAAGTCCCCCTACCTTGCAGAGTCTGAGGTACTGTAGATAAGAATGAGCACAACTACTACCCAGTGGACAGCAGGAATGGGCAGAGCTACTTCTCCCAACAATGGTGGGCTTGGCTAGGCTGGCCATTATCTCCAGGCTGGAGTGAGGCTGGTCGCAGGATATTTTGTCTTGCTCCCACTGGGGACAGGAATGGCCTCACAGCATGTCCACTGTCACTCCACACTGACTGAGAAGAAATGAAAAAGGACCCAGTACGTGCCAGATACTTTACAGACAGCCTGTTGGGGAAATTAAGTGGTTTTTTACAAAATTTTTATTTTTTTAATAATTTGTTTATTTTTACTTTAAATACATTGGTGTTTTGCCTGCAGGTCTTCCTGTAAGGGCATCAGATCCCCTGGAACCAGAGTTACAGGCAGTTGTGAGCTGCCATATGGATGCTGGGACTTGAACCCAGGTCCTCTGGAAGAACAACCAATGCTCTTAACCACTGAGCCAACTCTCCAGCCCTTGTTTTTTAATTTTTGAAATTAAAATTTAATCACACCATTTCTCTCTTCCCTTTCCTTCCTCTAGCCCCTCTATTTTTTATTTATTTATTTATTTATTTATTTATTTATTTATTGCCAGAGCTGAGGGCCTTTTGCCAGGGCCTTGCGCTTGCTGGCAAGCGCTCTACCACTGAGCTAAATCCCCAACCCTGTAGCCCCTCTATCTTAGAGTTTCTATTGCTGTGGAGAGACACCATGACCACAGCAACTCTTATAAAGGAAAACATTTAACAGGGACTGGCTTACAGTTCCAGAGGTTTAGTCCTTTATTGTCATGTCATGAAGCAAGGCAGTGTGCAGGCAGACATGGTGCTGGAGAAGGAGCTGAGAGTTCTACATCTTGATCCTTAAGCAGCAGAAGGAGATATTGTGTACTACACTGGTCGAGGTTTCAGCATATATGAAACTTCAAAACCCGCCCCCACAGTGACACACTTCCTCCAACAGGGCCACTTCTCCTAATAGTACCACTCCCTATGGACCAAGCATTCAAACACATGAGTTTATGGAGGCCATTCCTATTCAAACCACCACACTGTCCTACGTGTGTCTGCTCCTTGCTTTCTCTCAGATTCATGCCATATGTATACATAGATGTGTGTGTGTGTGTGTGTGTGTGTGTGTGTGTGTGTGTGTTTCTGCCCCTCCTCAGTGATGTTCCCTGAGTTGTGATGCACATGACTCAGCTGGGGCTGAGCACCCCAGGTTCCCTTGCTCTCTGCATTTTGATTAGTTGTGGTCTTCTGGAATGGCCTCCATCCAGCGAGACCTTGGCCCCAAATCTGCAGGTCCTGGCTAGGAGGAAAGATTGGCTATAGCTCCTGAGAAGCCTGTGGGTTGTTCTTACTGATTTAGGTTTTGGGGGTCAAGCATAGACTGAGGAGGTAACTTGGAGGGAGAATGCTTACCTAGCGTGTGTGGGAGACCCTGGATTCAACCTCCAGCACTTCTGTCTCTCACAGAGCTGATACTTTGCACGTATTTGGCTGAGTGTGATGGCAGATGCCTCCAAGCCCAGCACTCAGGAGCTGAGGCAAAAGGCTCATGAGGAGAAGAGCAAGACTCTGTCTTAAAAACCCACGTCAAACAAACAAACAAACAAACAAACAATGCCAAAGACATTAAATCAGGGCCCTAAAGAGCCAGAACCCAAGACAGGATTAGATCCGCAAGAGACTGAGTGGGAAAGGACGTGGAGGGAGCTGAAGGAAGACAACCTGTGAGGAGGAGTGAAGGCTTGGATGGTGGAGCCTCCAGCTTAGCTCCTTTCTCAGACGGATTGGTCAAGGTTGCAGACCTGGGGCCATGGCTGTCCTCAGAGGAGTTCTGCACCTCCGGCAACGGTCCTGTCTGCAAGCTCCTACGTGCTCAGCCGTTAGTAGAGATGTCCTCGGTGACAGCAGCTTCACTTGGTTGCATTGCCTGTAGGAGAGGAGAGGGAGTGTCTTCCCAGCTGTCTACCTGAGCAGCCTGCTCCCTGCATGCTCTCCATCTCGCCGCTAACATCTTAAGGCTAACAGAGGCCAGGTGTTCAGGCACGAAGACTGAGTTTGGAAAGACCCGCCTGGGGCTCTTATTTCTGTGTGACCTTTTTTACTACACAGAGTACCATGTGACTCAGGCAGATCTGGAACTTGCTTCCTGCCTCTACCTCCCAAATCCCAAATGTTCTGTGGGATCTTGATCAAGGGTTTTAATAATCTGGCTTCTTATTTTTCCATAAACTTTCTATTGTTTTCTTTTTAAATATATATATATGTATAATGTATGTGTATGTGTGTGAGCCTGCATGCATGTATGTAATGTACCACATGTGTGCCGGAGCATGCAGAAAACAGAGGAAGGTACAGGATTCCCAGGAACTGGGGTCACTGATGGTTGAGAGCCACCATGTGGGTGCTGGAAACCAATCCCAGATCCTCTGCAAAAGCAGCAAGATCTCTTAAGCACGGAGCAGCTCTCTCCAGCCCCCTCTATAAAATTTGTCTTCAGTAGCTTCTTGTGGGTTGGTAAAAAAGTTAATTAAGATATGAAACTGGTTCCTTCCAGTCCCAGTGGATGGAAAAGCAGAAGGAGTGGACAGACAGACAGACTGACCTGGAGCTCAAAAGAAGCTGCCCTGTTGTCTTTGATAGAGGAAGGTCAAGAAGGCCCAGAGACAAAGAGGGGGACCTCCCTGGTGCCATGCAGGAGGGACATGCTATGGCTGCTTGAGTTCTGGACTGTCGTGGAGATTCAGTGACTTGTAATCCCATTAAACACACAGGTTCAGGGGCCTGGGGAGATGGCTCAGTTGTATAAGCCTGACAACCTGAGTTCGATCCCCAGAACCCAGTTAGGAAGCTGGCCACAGCGGAGTATATTTCTAATCCATGTACTGAGGTGGGGAGGTGGGGTGTCCCTGGAGCTCATTGGCCAGCCAGCCTACCCCTATCAATGTTCCAGGCTAATGAGAGACCCCATCTGAAAACCAGGGTGGACAGCTCCTAAGAAACAGCACTTAAGGTAGTCACAGTCTCTAGCCTCCACATAGATACATGCATGTATACCTGTATCCACACAAACATGCCACCTACACAATTGTAGATGCTATAATTACCTCAAAATAAGAAGTTTATCCTCAACAGGTGTGGTTGTGCACACCTTTAGTCCCAGAGCTCCGTAGGCAGAGGCAGGCAGATCTCTGTGAGTTCTAGAGGTCTACATAAGTGAGACCCTGTCTCAAAAACAGAAATAAAAAATATATCAGTCAAGGGTACTTTTGGCTCCAAACATGGGAGCAGGTCTGCGAGGTGAGGAGACAAACGCTTTGGCCTAGGGCAGGGCAGACATGCTCTGGTTTGCTCAAATCTCAGAGGATTTGACTGAACTGAGCGCCTCACATCATGCTGGGCCCAGAAGCAGAGAAGAGACACTCAAACTGGCCTTCTCCTTTCTCCCTTTTATTGAACCCAGGCCCCAGATGCAAAGACCGGTGTTGCTTATAATCAGAATGGGTCATTCTGTTAACCCTCTCTGCAAACACCTTCACGTACACACCCAGAGGTGTGCCACACCAGGACAAGATTGTCATAGTGTCTTAAACAGTAGAATCAATGACCTCACTAAAGAGGAAGTTGAAAGGTGGTGGTGGTGGGGGGGTCTGCATAGGTTTCTCATCAGTAGTAGCTCTGGGTGCTTAGTGATTGTACTTTCATCTGACTTTGTCTCATGGTCACAAAGTGACTTCTATCAATCCAATCCTCAGGCAATAGTTCCCAAACTAGAGGAAGAAGGAAGGCATAAGAGGGATTAGCTACTCCGTCCCTAGCAATCACCAACAAAGGTGTCTCCGAGTATCAATAAGATCAGGCTCTATCAGCAAAGATTACTTCAGAAAATGGCTCCTGGGTACACGATAAGAGTGACTTCCACAAGAAGGACTTCTGGAAATACAATAATCTTTCTGTTCCTCTGAGCATGGCCGAAGGGTCACAGAAGACAAGATACACAGCACAAGATGAAATAATGTGCGATGCGTCGGTGTTGGGCCGAGGAGGGAAGTCAGCAAAGAGTGTGGCCAGGTGGCTTGAATCGTGGGGATAGGCTTGGGAGGTGAGCTGACAGACACTTTGGTCACTCAGATCCTCTCTCAGGTGAGTAGGAGTTAGCCAGGCAAAGAGCTGTGGAGATGGGAGACCCCTCCGGCAGCAGCGTCCATCCACAAGAAGCTCATGTGTTCACTCAGGTGAGCAAGCAGTTCGGGATGCAGGCTGATGATGGTGGGCAGCCTCTGAGATGAGGCCACATCATTCAGAATTTAGATAATGGAAGAGCGAGGCTCTTCATTAAATGGCTTCATTAAAGACTTCAATGAAGCCGGGCGTTGGTGGCACACGCCTTTAATCCCAGCCCTCCGGAGGCAGAGGCAGGCGGATCTTTGTGAGTTTGAGGCCAGCCTGGGCTACAGAGTGAGATCCAGGAAAGGCGCAGAGCTACACGAAGAAACTCTGTCTTGGAAAAAAAGGAAAAAGACTGGAATGATTATGGTGACAACATGAAGGACTCTCGGGGTCATTCTGAAGACAGAAAGAATGCAAAGTCCATGGTTTCATTGGTGAGGAGATCTGGAAAAAAGGTGGAATAACCCAGGGAAGACAGTGGAGATGGTCCAGGGGAAGAGGCTGACTGTGGAGGAATTCCTACAGAATGAAAAGACTTCCTGAATCTTCTTGACAGTGGTGGTTGTGCAGGCCTAACACACTTTTTAAAATTCATCGAAGTGTACCCTTAGAATACGTGCACTTACTGAATGTAAATTACACCTTGACTTTTAAAAAGTGTCACGGTGGGTAGACGGGAGGAGACTGAACTCACGACAAAAGCTGCAGGCAGAACCTTGGAGGAGCACACAGCCGGAGGGAGCCGATGGGGCACACAGAGGATGGCCCTGGCTGCCGCCTTGGATAGTGAGCAGTGGCTGCTGTCAGCACAATCCCAGGAAGGGGAACGGAGCTCAGAAGTGGAAACTCTGAGTTCCTGATGCCAGCATTCTGGGGGCTTTCGAATATATGGATCTTGCAAAGCAAACAGCAAACTGCAGCGAGGTGGCAAGAGACAGGGATAAAGGAGCCAAGGCTGGCGAGCCCAGGAAGACCAACTTCTTAGTGATGACCAGAAGAAAAACTCCATTCCAGAGACCAGGGAGGGAAGTTCAGATGTGGAGGGGCCAGGCTGAAGGGTGTGGTCATCGAGCCTGGGGACAGTCAGGGAGAGTGAGGTGGTGTATGAAATTCAACTATGGGGGTTGGGGATTTAGCTCAGTGGTAGAGCGCTTGCCTAGCAAGCACAAGGCCCTGGGTTCGATCCTCAGCAACACAAAAAAAAAAAAAAAAAAAAGAAATTCAACTATGTCCAAAGGCTGTGGCTCAGAAAGACATGAGGACAGATGAGGACATGAGGGAAGACATGTGGCAGACCCGCAAGGTGGGTGAAAGAGGCTGTATTCCAACTCAAACTTCCTCACTCTTGGACCAGTGTGATTCCCATAGCCCCCAAGACAATGAGGATCATGGGAATCTGTAGTCTGTCATCTCCCCACACACATGTGCCCACATACCTGCAAACATACATACACAAACACATATACACCACATGCTCTGCATATGTGCATACATACAAAATAAAAATAAGTCATACATTTGAGAAGAGACACATGAAAATATCAACAAGGTAAACTGATAGGATTATGCATAGTTTTAAAAACTATTTGAATTTTTTGTTTTTGTTTTTGTTTCACTGTAGACCAGGCTGGCCTCGAACTCACAGAGATCTGCTCACTTCTGCCTCCTGAGTGCTGGGATGAAAGGCATGCTTCACCACTACCCAGCTTATTTTAATTTTTTTATATTCTATAGATTTTAGTTTTTCTACACGTAAGTTAGTAGTTCTTGGCCAGCCAGGGCTAAATAGTTAGACCTCAGCCAGAGATATGTGAGAAAGAAAAAGGAGGAGATAGGAGTTAATACATAAAACAGAGTACAGAGGATGTTGTGGTAAGGTGAAACCTTTAGGAGGTGGAGCCTCAATGGAAGAGGCGGAGCTTCGATGAAGGAGGCGGAGCTTTGATGAAGGAGGTGGAGCCTCAATGAAGGAGGTGGTGCCTCAATGAAGGAGGTGGTGCCTCCAAGATGGGCCTTGCGGTTTTATAGACTGGCCTTACTTCCTGCCTACTCTCTGCTTCGTGATTGCACACACAACCTGACCAGCTGCCTCATGCACCACACTATCATGCCCTCAAACTGCAAGTCCAAATCAACTTCGCTTCCTTTAAATTGTTTCCTTTATTTATCTTTGTATTTATTTAGTTTATTTTATGTCTATGAATGCTTTGCTCCCATGTTGTCCTGCACACCTGTCCCGGAGCCCACAGAAGTCAGAAGAGACTGTAAGATGCCCTAGAACTTGGAGTTACAGGTGTGAGCTGCATGTGGGAGCTGAGAACCAAACCTGGATCTTCAGCCAGAGCAGCCATCTCTCCAGCCCTCTTTACCTGGGTTATTGTCAGGTATTCCGTCAGAGCAATAAGAAAAAGAACTGGTTCAGATGCTGGAGGGTCCTGGGGAGGAAGAGGATGTGGGTAGCAGGAAGGGTCTCTAGAGTTCTCATTACTGCGGGAAGGAGGGGTCGAGGTCCCAAGTCACCTCTCAGGCTGGACCAGGTTGAATGGAGCAGGCCTTCACTGAGGAGGCAAGTGTGGAGATGACAGCAGGTGACATGGGGATGCGGGGACTTGGAGGAGCACTGTACTCTGGACAGCAGTTCAAACACAGGCTCTCCTTGTGGTTCCTGAGCCAGGACCTGGGGCGAAGGTGTTGACCAAGTCGGACTCCCACAGTAAAAGCACTGGTAAAAGGAAAGGAGTACTGGGAAAAGCTGTCCCCCACAAGCAAGTAACAAAAGCCACCCAGACACAGACACCGGCTTTGCTGAAGCCTTGTGCACCGGGCTCCGGGAGCCAAGACACAGCACACAGCGCAAGTCCCATGGAGAACAGGACAGTTCCTCACGAGGCAACACCGTTAGGGGAAGAGACCAACTTTCCAGATGAGTAACACTGAAGGAGCCTGCCGATGCCTTGTGAGTCCTGCAGAAGGCTTCTCAGAGAATGAGATGTAATGGACGTGCCTGAGAAAGTGGGAAGGGGGCCCGGTTACAAAGGAAGGGTCCACACAGAGAAACAACGCAGGGCGGTAGGGAAAGAATCAGAAGAGAGTCTCTCAGAAAAAGGAAGGAGGTGGGACCTGTACAGACTGCGAAAGGATATGAAAGGCATTTTCTGACTGTGGCAAGCCAAGGAAGGGACAGGCGATGTGGGCTCACATCCAGCAGGTGAGAGACGGAGTCTATAAGCACTCAAAAGACACTACAAAGAACAGGCTTTTCGTTTTTTCTTCACCTAAAAAGGTCAGCTGTGATCTGAAAGCTGAGAGGCACCACGTGGACTCACGAGAGGGCAGGATGCCAAGAGGACATGGAAAGAACTTGTGTGTGCACATCCACAGGCCCCGATGACTTACACGCTTAGGTACTTAAGGAATTGGCTCTTCTTAGAGTTAAATCACTAGCTCCCACTCGGAGGGGGATTTATGGAGAACTGGTGAGGGGCCTGGAGACAGAGAGACTCAGGCAGCCCGTCCCCACCTCTCTTTAACCCCAGGAGAAAGCAGATGCCTCTGGAAGTACTGGGCCTATCAACTGAGTGGCTATAATAGAAAACTACTGGGACACGTCGTCAAAAAAATCAATCTACAAACACTAGGTCATAAGGAATTAGGTAATAACCAGGACTGCCTTCCAAAGAACACATTCTGACGGAGTAATCCAATTTCCTTCTAGGACAGAATGATGGGCCTGGTAAATCAGGAACGGCAAGAGGCCCATAATCTTCCTTAACTTAAAGAGCGAGGCATTTAAATCCATCGTCCATGGGAAGTCTCAAAAGAAAAACCAGGGCAGTAGGATCTGGGGTTGGGTAAATGAACAGAGGCTGAAGGACCAAACCAAACAGCAATTGATAATGTTCTCGGAAGAATAAGTCCATGAATGAAAATGGGCAGAGGCAAGGGCAGGTGGGTAACTGAGGTGAGGGTGGTGATGGAGGGGATGTTATGAGAGGGCAGTGGTTGGTGGTGATGGTGTAAGGCTCTGGGGATGAGGGTGGTGATGGAGATGATGTTATGGAGAGGGCAATGGTTGGTGGTGATGGTGTAGGGCTCTGGGGATGAGGTGGTGATGCTGACGAAGATGGAGATTGTGGTAGAAAACCATTCAGTGTCAGCTGGGTGAGATGGCTGGAGTGGAGTGTTGCTAGAGGCCGTGGTGGTGAAGACAGAGGCGGTGTACAAGTGGGAATCTGACATGACGGTGGTTGTGGTAACCATGGGAGCAGCCACAGAATCTAGACGAGACATAGTGACTTAGTCTGTTTTCTGTTGCTAAAGCAAAAATACCACAAAGTGAATAATAAATATAAAGAATAGAGAGATATTTAGAGGCTGAGAATCCCAAGAGCAGAGCACTCACAGCCGAGGAAAGAAGGTTCCAGAGCCTAAGGAGGACAGACGGTGGGTGCCTGTGACTGGAACCCATTGCCTGTTAGCTGGTGGTTATTGATGCTCAGCCCTGCCCACAGCCAGGAGGCTGTGCAAGCTGGGGTCAGAGAGGGACGTTTGCAAGGTCTAGCTTTTATACGGCTTCCTAGTCTCCATTCTGGCGTCCATTATTGAAACCCAAGGTCTAGGAACTTGAATGGTGAACTAAAGACCTCTCCCACCTGCAAAGATACGACCGATTCATTGAATGAAAAGACAATTAAAATGATACCCAGGCTTGGGGACCTGATGCCAAGAGCTGAGCAAGCTGGAGAGATGTGGGTCGCTGGAGCCCACAGGTAGCGCCATGGAATGTGTGGTGGAGGAGGTTGGAGGGAGAGAAGCCTACTTGAGCTGGACTCCTGAAAACATTCTTGAGGCTGGGAACTCATTCAGGAGGCCTTTAACCATGCAGGCTACATGATGGTCCCCGTTTCCTTAAAAAGTGGGCCGAGTTGAACTGTGAGCCTCCTCAGTTTGAGGTTCGCTCCTCTAGGCATACCTCCCATCCGAGCTCGCTCTCCAAGCTCACTCCAGCTACACCTTCACGTTTGCCTGTTGGACCAGAATCCTTGCCCAGCTCATGGCCAGAGCTGCTATAAAGCCCGAAGAGTGTTCCCAAGACACACAGGGTCTGCCTCAGAAGTGTCTCTGCCAGAGGCCACTCTGCTAAGGGCTTCACTTCCCATGGAGGACTTGATTGTGCTTGTCCCCACTCCTCCTAGCGGCTCCTCAGGCCTAGAAGAAAGATGCAAAGTGGCAAAGATTGGGTGAATCTCACCCCTGAAGAGCTGGAGGCCTGCACTGACCTGGGATCTGATCTCTACACCCTCGGCACATTGACCACACTGACACCAAGGGCTGGAAAGGCCCCTCAGAGCAGAGCTCACCTCTGCCTCATGTCTCCCAAGCCTGTGTAATAAAAGACCTTCCAGAGAATCACAGCAGAGCAACATTGACCTTAGAGACTGAAATTCTAGTCTAAGAAGAAATTTGACTGAAGCCTGCGTCTGGGCACAGGCTTGTAATCCCGGCACTAAGGGAGATGGATGTAAGAAGATTGGGAGTTCAAGGCCAGTCTGGATGATGTGACACCCTGGAGATGGATGGAGCGGGGAGGGGGAGTTAATAGTTAACTACAAAACGTTTTGTCTTTATAACTGCCAAAATATTTAAAACTGTTGATATTTCAACCCAAATTTAAAACATATTCTGAGAACTTAGGAACACCGAAGAGTCTAGTGCAGACCCGCAGCGAGCGTGAGCTGACAAACCAATCCACAGGAGGGGTAAAGGGACTGGGGTTTGGATCCCCAGAACCCATGTGGAAGTCAGGTGGGAGTAGTGGCCTTCCTGTCACCCCAGAGCACAGGAGGCAGAGACAAAGGGTCCCTAGAGCAAGCTAGCTAGCCAGACTAGCCCAAACCGGAAGCTCTAAGTTCAGTGAGAAACCCTGCCTCAGCATGGATGTAGAGCAATTGAGGATATCCAATGTCTACCTTCGGCCTTCACACACGTGAACACATGCATACCCACACACCACACATGCACACACACACACACACACACACACACACACACACACACACGCAGAAAGAACTCAAGCCATCATGCATGGTAGGAATTTGTCAATGTATAGAAAGACACAAACTGACCTTGGTAAATGTAACTCTTTCCCATCTCCTAAGAAGTGGCTTTCCTGTAGCCCATCCAGGGTAGCTGCCCTGTATCCCTGCCCAGTAGCTCTTCAGTCCTGACCTTCTCACGGAATTGAGATGAGGGCAGCCCTGAAGCATCCTAGCTCTCACTCACCTTTGTCTCCTCCCTCATCCCTCAACACTAATGGGCCTCTTTTGTTCCTTCCTGCTGGCGTCCTGGCTCCCAGAGTCCTTCTTCAGGGCAGGATGGACCCCGCTGGTTATCTCCTTTCCTGTCTTTGAGCTCATAACTCCCCACAATGTAAGCTCAGATGGATCCCAGCATCACACACACACACACACACACACACACACACACACACACACACACACACAACTTCTCTACTTTGCTCCCACACTATTTCCCATGAGCCTTTACCGCCAAGCCACCTCCTTCTAACACACTGTCATCAATCTGGAGATCTTTATTCAGCCTCCCTCTCCCTCATCGTCTGACGCTCCACCTCCACTCTGGCAACAATGGAGAAGACCCTTGGGAATATGGCCCTGGCTCCCCTGACTGGGTCCTCTGCGTCCCCCCAGGGCTCCACTCTGTGACACACACCTTGGACTTCCGGACCCCACCTATCCTCCAGAACACCGAAGTTCAGAAGGTCCATCTTTTTGCTGGCACAGAGTGCCTGAGCTTGTTAAGAAACCTGACCCAATATCTCTCCTTGGAGAAGGAAACCGAAGCTCAACGACGTCCCTAAGTACCTTCCCCAAGGCCACCCAGCAAACAAGCCTTAGAATTGCCTTTTATCGTGGAATCAGGAGCTTCCGGAAGTTTCCGGCTCTCCGGAACTTCTTCCCCTCTGGTTTTTGGTCCTTTGCTCACCCCCTCAGCCAGGTGCTTATTAGCATAAAACATCCCTAGGTGGGATTCTTTCCGCTCCGGCGGCTCCCACGCCCGCGCCTGCTACCGGCCTTGGCCTTCGCCTGGACACCCTCTCCTCTCCCGCGAAGGGTTCGAGCACCTGCGGGGAGGCGCGGAAAGCGCTCGCCTGGGCGCGGCGCACCCTCCCGGGCTGGGCCCACTGCCCGACGCTCGCAACACTCCTGAGCGTGGGGCGGCTTGATTGACCTTGGCAAGAGGTAGCCCAGTTCCCAGAGGCCTGACCCCGACTCGGCCTCCCTGGCGCCGGCGCCAGGGCTCTGGTTTCTTCCGCCACCACCTCTCTCGAGCGCCCAGGCGGGACCTTGGGGAGGGGTCCTGGGACGAGTCCAGTCCGACCTCCCATGCGTCCTGGGTGGCTGGAGGAGCTAGTGTGAGCATCTTCCCGCAAACGAAGTCGGCTCTGTCTATACTCTCCATCCGGCGGGCACTGGGGCAGCAGCCCATGTCTCAGCGGACCTGCTATTTCCTGAACCAACCCAAGCCAGCTCAGGGTCCAGAGGCGGTGACAACTTTGCCCTCCACTAACTCGGATCTAGCTAGCTACCAAAGCTTTCCAAGAAACCTCTCCCGCACCATCAGCACAAACAGCCAGAGAACGGATCCACATCACCGCTGCCATTTCTTCGGGAGACGTCGGTGATCCTTAGACAAGGCCGCCTCGCTGTTTGCTCACGAGTGAATCTGGGCAACAGTGTTGCCTTGCTTGTTTGCCTGGCTGGTTTTCCTAAAGATCCACTAGACCCCCCCAAAGCACATCGCCGGGCCTTCGCACCCGCATCCAAGGGCTTCGGGGAACTCTGGGACAGTTCCCGCTGCCTGTGCCTGCCCTTTTCTGTGAAAAGGACTTGGAGCCCTCACCCTTTGCTAGAGTAGCGATGAGAGACCTTAATATGCTTTAAAGAGCGAGGTGAACAATTTTGGAACGTAATTATATTCCGGGGAGGGTTTTTTTTCCAAACTCCGAGATTTTCCCAGGAAACAAAACTCAAATGAAAGACCGGTTTCCAATGAGTGCCGTGTTACAAGCAGTGCGGTTTGTTGTCGTCTAATTACAATCAGACCCATTTTATAGAGGGAACTGAGGCCTATAAAGTGACGGCCCAAGATTACAGACTTCTAGAAACAATGGCGTTAATGATGGAATCCGCCCATCGCATTCTAAACGCTGTGCTCTGCTTCGCTACTCTGATCTGCCTTTGGGCATGGCTGTTTCGTGAGAGTTACCGTTTCTGTCCTTAACACGTTCTCTTTGGTATTGGTAATGAAAAAAAGGACAAAAAGGGTCTACAATCTGTTTTAATTGTGCTGAAGGAAACAGAATGGGAAGTGTTTTAACTGTCCCTGGGTTCAAAATAGGGAGGCTGTGGCGGGGGAGTGGGGGCCTGGGGGCCCAGGCAGGGAAAGTGAGATTCCAGCAGCTGGAGTCAATGAGTGTCTTCGTAAGCCCCCAGATCCCCTCTGGCTGCAGCCAGGAGAGCTGCAAACACAGCCCTTAAACCCAGAACTGGGACAGAAATCACTCTCCCAAACATTCCACCCTAATCAGATCTCGAAGTGTCCAGCTATAGGGCTTGCCTGACTCAGACTTGGGCAGGATGCTTGGCCTACAGGTGGCCCAGCACTAGGAGTGTGCCCTGGGGTAGATGCCTGGCAGCCAGGGTAGGAGGTACCTCCCCAAGAGAGACAGAGAGGCATTCAGAGGGTGAGGCAGAGAGACAAAGGTAGGGAGGAAGCACTAAAATGACATGGACGGACAGGAACCCACGGCGGGAACAAGGGAGCCATTCAGAGGGCCAGAGAGCAAGGGAGGCCTCTGGGGGGAGAGGAGAGACAGAAAGAAGGGAGAAAGGAGACCAGCAGGCAAGCAAGGGTCAGGGAAAGAGGACCAAAGGGGCGAGTGTGGAGGAGTGGGGAACTCAGGCAGAAACTCAGACCCGAGAGCCGGGAAGAGAGAGAGAGCAGAGGTGGGGTGGGGGTGGCGGGGACTGCGGCGCAAAGGGGAAAGGGAAAGCCGAGGAGAGAGCGCAGGGAGGCGGGCGGGGGCCTCCAAGGATCGAGAAGGGAAAGGGAGAGGGAGCGACGCCCAGGAGAGCCGAGGGGCCCAGCGGTGGGACGGCGTGCTAAGTCTTTTCTTTCTCGGTTTTTGGGGTGGGCGGCGGATCTCCGCCGAGATAACCCAGCCAAGCCCCCTGCCCCCCGTCCCAGCGAGAGGCCGCAGCTGTATAAATACCGGGGGTGGGGGAGCCGGGCTGCTGCCCAGGGGTCAGCGACACCGGAGAAGGCTTTGCTGTCATTAGCTAATTGAGCCCCAGATGTTAAGAAAAGGTTACGTCCTCCTCCGGAGAGTTTTTCTTTTTAAACACTTTACATAGAGTCCCCGGCCAAAATGTCCAGGAGGACGCTTCCCGCCGGGGCCTCGGCTCCCGCCCCGCGGGGGAATCCAGGGGCCTGCCCGGAGGCGCGGCGGGGACCACCGGCGGCGGAGCCAGCCCTCCGGCCCGAGAGCGGGCGGCGGGGAGCGGGGACCCGGGGAGCCCGACTCGCGGACTCCTAATCCCACGGAAGGCTGCAGATCAAAGGCGCTTGTGCGCGCCGAGGGCGGGTGGGGGGGGGGCGGGAGGGCCGGCAGCCACGCAGGGCTCCCAGGCTAGGGCTCCAGGCGCAGGACCCAGACTGTCACCAGGGTGAGCTAGCCCGGCTGCCTCTAGCGGGTCTCGGAAAGTCGTCGAAGCGCCCCTACAGGTCTTTCCTGGAACAGAAGAAGGGGGTGTGGTGCCTGTCTCCCAGACAGCTATACATACATAAGCTAGGCACTTGACAAGTATCCTTTCAATTAATCCTCACAGTAATCGAATGCTTTTAAAGTCCTTATTATTGTCAGTTCATAAAACAGGAAGCAGAGTCCCAATAAGTTAATAAAACTTTTGTCCCATAACACTCGCTTGGCTGGGGCAGGGCTGGAAATCTACTCAAGGACATTACCCTTGCTTTCAACTCAATTCATTCAGCTCCTCTACCCTTTCTCTCTTCTCTCCTATCTTCCCGTTTTGTCCTTCCAACCCCCCCTAGGCATCACAAGAACAGAGCCACCCACCTGTGGCCCTGGCTTGTGGGGCAGGGAAGAGCTTGGTGCCAAGGGCGTGCCCATCATGGCAACAGCTACAGGCTAAATGTGAAGGATGGGGCTGGGCAAACATGTGCCTGGGTTGAATCGCAGCTAAAAGAATGTTCACATCCCCCCTCCCCAGAGGTGGGGCTGTCTTCTCAGAATAGAACCAAGCAAGTTGGAGCTGGAAGGGGCCTTCAAGAAGATGGGAGCCTCCCTTCTTGTATGACAGATGTGGAAGCCAAGACCCGGGAAGTCAGCCCTGTCCCACCCCGCATAGGCGGTGGGTGAGAGTGGGAAAGAGCCCAGGCCCCCAGCAGCGGGATCGTAACGCAGCCCTCAGCAACACTCTAGGTGGGGTTATCACCTCCACTGTAGAGATAAGGGAGCTGACTTGAAACTAAGTGTGCCCAGGTCCCAGGGCCAGAGGTGAGGGAGCTGCTTTCCAGCTCAGGTCTTCATGAGTCCAAGAAACTTCCCTTTCCACACTCCCAGAATTTGGGGCCGAGGAGTGGCCACTGGGAGGTAGTGAGTAGAGACAGCGGGGACACAGACTGGGAAAGATCCACCCTACCCTTTAGAAACCAGATCCATGCTCCACCTCTTCCTCCAAATGGCCCAAATTCTTTCCAGAATGCCCTTTTGAAAGTGTGTGCATGGGGGGTGCAGCTAGCTGGTGGTCCTTCTGAGTTATGAGGGTCTTATGAGGTGAGATAAACCTGTACCCACAGACTCCCTCAGATTTCCTGCCGCAGGAGGTACAGATCCGCCTTGCCCAGCTGCTCTGTCCCAGAATTGCTCTGCTTCCCCAGAGGGTGCTCTCTCTCCACTGCCTGGTGTGCCCTCCCAGCTCAGCTCCACACGACTCCAAAAGCTCTGTCCTCATACGGTCCCCTTTCTCAGTTACCATCTCTAGTCCCATCTCCTTACTTTCCTACTGACTGGGTTTCCATTGTTCATTTAGAAATGCAGTCACCAAAATTCTACCGGGAACCTACAACTCCATGCAGGAAACTAGCGTGCAGCCAACTAACTGCCTTTTGGGAGCCTACAATCTGGAGGAAGGCAGACTTAGCCAAATATGAAGATAATATGTTTGACATTAGACCCTGGTGTGACCCTTGTAGTTAGTAGGCTCTTTAAGAAGTTATGGCAACAACACTGTATTATGGGATGACTACCAAGAGTGTAGTGGCTAAAAGTAATAATGGTAATAATTTCAAAAAGAGTAGAACTGAGGCAGCCCCTCAGGTGCCATCACAATCACACGCAAGCCCACACGCCAGTGAGTAAGCAATGGCTGTCACACGATAATTAATAGAGATTGGTAATAAAAGAAGCCTCATTGGTGCCCTCTGGGCTCCCACCTGGTTCCTGGAGCCGCTGCACAGTTGACCTCCCACGAAGTGAGTTTTGTGGATGTGTGAAAAGGGTCTGGAGAGCCCCCGCCTCCGGAGGTCAAGGCAGGAGAAGTCGGGCCCTCCCCTGAATGCCGCTCTGTATAGAGACAGCACCGCCGGCTTCGAACCACAGACCCTCCGAGCACACGGCTCTCATCTATCCCACCACTCTGGACAGGGCCTGATCCAGCCCTACAGTTGGTGAAGGCTGGAGGCCAGGCTGAAAGCCAGGCTAGAGAGGTCTGGCCTCACTGAGCCTTCCCAGCCAGTGGGGCAACATCACAGACACTGTCACCACAGGGCACAGGAGGCAGGGCCCACCTGGAACCCATCAAACCAGGAGATTTTTCTCTCTTGGCATAAATAGGGCAAGTGGAGGGTTCGTTTTGATTGCCTTAAATTGCCCAGATTTTAGAGCTTGGAACTGAAAGTCCCCAATGCCCCAACAGACAAACAGGCTGAGAGACAGAGCCCTGACAGTGGGGCAGGTCCAGACTCATCTCAACTCCTTGGCACCTCTGCCTAGGCCTCTCTGATACTGATCAGCATAGGAGCTCCTCGGGGAGGGTGCACTGTGGGCACACTGTTTGCTCCCCGCAGCCAGGCAGGGTGGACATCGGAGTCATTAAACCCCAGACAAGGAGGGCCAATGACTTGCCTAAGGTCATTTGGTTTATAGGTGGTGGGTCTGAATTCCTTAGCAGACCTGTTTGATGCCAAGGCTTGTGGGGCCCTGTCAAGGCTGCTGCTAAGGACGAAAGACTTTGAGTCACTGTGAGGGACATAAAGCACCCAGCACTGCTCCAGCTCAAAATGCCAGCTCCTGACCCTGACTGTTCAAGGCAGTTATGCCCCCCAGGTCAGCGTCCGCTTGACCTCAGTGGGGGAGGGGGAAGCTGTGACTCCTGCCAAGGCCTGGAGAAATGAAAGGGGATCTTGTCCCACCCCACACAGGGCTCATTCTCTCTAGCCAGCCCAGCCCTTGCAGACCAGTGCCAGATATTCAGACATACAGAAGAGTCGCCGGGGGAAGATCCCTAGATGTCCCCAAACCTATCCCTACACATTTGCATCTGTGGAAACTGAGGTTGAAGGGAGGAGGGACTGCGTAAGGTCACACAGTGAGCTGACGGTGTGAAGGGCTGATTCAAATCTGTCCTTTGTCTCCTAGGCTGGAGCCTCTTTTCCAGAAGCCTGGGCCTCATCCAAAGCAGGCGGCCCTGCCCACCTCCCTCCCTCATGGATGTCTAGCCACAGCTGTGCTCTCTGACCCCTCTTCACTTCCACAGAGGATCAGGGATAAATGCTTGCTCGATATTCTCCACTTTGAACTTCCCAGTCCCTCAGCTGCCCACCCTGGAGGGAGCTGTCTTGACAGGCTGTGGGTGCCTGTTACTGGGGGCGATCAGAGTCTGGAAAGCACACCTGTTGTGGAGGTTGCAGAAGGACCTCGCTGTTGGAGAGTTGGTGTCTCTAACCATTCACAACTGAGGTGGCTGGGGGAGTCACAGACCTGGGGCACCCCAAGAGAATGTGAGACTTAGCAAAGAGAAGGACCGAAGGGCCAGCATGACCAGCTCATTCTTCAGAGGCTGGCATCTAGGTGACAGACAAACTTGGGCAAACCCATCAAACCCATCAGCTGTCCCTTCTTCTTGCCTTCTCATGGGCTCAAAACCACTGAGAGCACGTACCTTCAAACCACAGCCGTCTGTGGATCAGCAGAGGATCAGCCAGCAATGGGTGGGGGGGGCAAAATTCGGTTGTCCCCTGCACCCTGAGACATGCAGCCTTGGGACTGCAGCAGGATATAAAGTCCAAGAGGTCGGCAGTCTTCAGGAAAACAATCCAGCAACAGATTTCCAGTGTTTGAAGGAGGTTAGTTTGGGTCCGTTAGCTTTCTCTGGCTGAACTGGCTTGACCCACATGGTAGTTTGAGTGTAATTGGCCCCCATAAGCTCATAGGGAGTGGCACTATTAGGAGGTGTGGCTTTGTTGGAGGAAGTGTGTCTCTCTGGAGGCGGGCTTTAAGGTATCATATATGCTCAAGCCACTCCTGGTGTCTCAGTTCACTTCCTATTGCCTGTGGGTCAAGATATAGAACTCTCAGCTCCTTCTCCAGCTCCATGTCTGCCTGCATACAGTCATGTCCCGCCAAGATGATAATGGACTGAACCTCTGAAACTGTAAAGCCACCCAATTAAATATTTTCCTTTATAAGCATCGCGGTGTTTGTGGTGTCTTTTCACAGCAATAGAAACCCTAACTAAGACAACCCAGTAGATTTGTTCAAACTCAAAGGTAGGGGCCTAGAGTACCAGGACCAGTGTCTGCCTGCCCACTCATCACCCATACATACACGCCAAGGATTTCCCATGAGGAAAGAGTCCTGCCCTGAAAGCTGGAGAAGAAGGTAAACCTGCCAAGGAAGGGGAATCCTAGGGCAGAAGATGGGTTGATCAGTTTCCTGTAAAGTCCTGGAATAATAGTTACAGAAAAACATTATTATCAAAGCACTAAGCATGATTATACTTTGACATTCTCCTGGAGGAACAGTATATACTTCAGAAATGGGTCCCATTTCCGATGGGTTATCTCAGTATACCCTTACTAAGAATATGATTGAGGCCAGATGGTGGTGACGCACGCCTTTAATCCCAGCACTCAGAAGGCAAAGGCAGGTGGATCTCTGTGAGTTTGAGGCCAGCCTGGACTACATAGTGAGTTCCAGGAAAGGCTCCAAAGCTACATAGAGAAACCCTGTCTCAAAACAAAACAAAACAAAACAAAACAAAACAAAAAAATGAATGTGATTGAAACTGAATGAGGCCTGGATCTAACAGGGACAGGAAGGTATTGCAAGGTGGTGCTGAGTGACTTTGTCAATCACCACAGAGCTGTGGATGGGACAAAGTGAGGAGCAAGAATGGGATCTTATGCCTAATGTGATGTTATATACCTTCAATCCCAGCACTTGAGAAGCAGAGGCAGGCTCATCTCTGTGAGTTCAAAGCCAGCCTGATCTACATAGTGAATTCCATAGGATGAGGGCCTGGGAGGCAAGGCCAATGGCTGGTTAGGACAGCTTACATCCAAGCATGCATTGTGTTGATTGTGCAACACCTTGTAATAATGACCACGGCTCAACCCAGAGCTGATCTGTCCCTGTGGTATAGCAGCCAAGTGGAGACATTGGCCATGGTCTAACACGTGGGAACAGGAGACTCACAGGTCACTTCCGAATGGTGAGGACAGTAGGGAGTGGGCCACAGTTGTTTCCCACATTGCTGATCTCGAAGCTGTAGCCACTTGATTCTCATGGGTGATTGAGTGTTGAAAGAGAAAGCCTTTTTCAGAAGGCTGAGACCTTCCGACATCTGAGAGACAGGCTTTGGAAAACAGTGATCTTACACTGGGCATGTGTAGTGCCAGCACTTCACATACAGTATCTCACTGGCCAGACAGCCCTGCCAAACAGGCATTTTGACGTCCACCTCACAGACAGAAACTGTGAGTCTGAGGGGCTACAGCATCCCACAAGGCCACGCTTACCAAGTGGTGGAGTGTGGACTCTTAACCTTTGACCCATTAGCTCTAGACAAGGATCCTTTTTCTTGCCAGAACAGAGAAAGCTACAGAAGATGTCAGGATGGGAAAGTGGGATTCAGCCTCTGGAAATAGTCATTCCATCCTCGTGAGCCCCACATACTGCAGCTTCTCACTCTGAGGAGATGGGGTCCTGGAAAGGTGAAATAACTTGACGTCAATGCCTTAGCCCTTGAGCCGCGACTGGGTTGGGGCAATAAAAGTGTTCTGAGTGGCAGGCCCTGGGGCCCCTCCCCTGTCAATCCGTCACAGCCACCCCAGTTCTCCGGGTAGTCATGAAGTTGTTTTCTGAGACCCTCCCCCACCACACACACCTGTTGTTGGGGTGGGGGCAGGGCGCTGTCTTCAGCCCTTCCTCCTCTAGACCCATCCAGGGTCTGTGTCCCTTCCCCTGCCCTGACCCCCCAAGGGATCCTGGGTCTCTGGTTTTTGTCAGGCCTGAGGCTGGTGGGATTGATTTATGAAAGGAGTCCCCACCTCACCCTGCGCCCTGGTCCTCCTCCCTCTCCCCTTCCCCCAACTCCTCCCCTGCCTGACTGCCTGCTCAGTTTTCCACAGAGTCAGGATTTCCCTGGGGCTGGGGGCTCCACGCCAAGAACAACACCGGACCAGTCCCCCTCCCCTCCTACCCTCCCATTCCTCTCCAACTCTCTCATCACCCCTGTGGCCCTCCTCGGTTAAAGGAAGGGTTGAGGGGAGAGATCTAAGACCAGCCTGATCCCAGAGGAAGGCCAGAAGTAAGGTCCCACCCATCAGGAGTCAAGAGGGTCCCTTCTCATTCCTTGAGAAGTTCCTGTTAGGAGCTTGGTCAGGGAGGGCAGAGAGAATCCTGGGAACTCTCCGGGGTAGTATAGGGGTGAACAAGACCGAGACCCACTCTGAGGGGGAAGGTCAGAGAAACTCTTGAGGTTCACATGGAGAGAAGAGCAGAAAGGATTCTGGAAGCTTCTGCTGGGGTGGAAGGACCAGACTAAAGCTGTGGAGGCAGTGGACCCCTGTTACGGGGATCATGGGGAGGAAGTCCTTCTCTGATGGCTAGCGGCTCAGAGAAGAGAGAGGAACCCTTGCAGGTTGAGACACAAAGCAGGAGGGCTTGTCATGGAACACAGGCAGAACCTTGAATGATGGATAGTGTTTGCAGAGCAGGATGTCAGCAGACCCCTAGGGTGGCACCAGGATAGGAGCTTTAGGTGGGCCAGGCAAGACATGGTGGCCTGTGTTAGAGTCCTGTTTTGCCTGGTTCTAAGGCTGGGTCTTGGCTCTTAGTCTAGGAGAGGAGAGCCAGGGCTGGCATGGCAAAGACCCTTAGAAGAGTCTCAGACACACAGTACGACAGCTGGGTGGGCCGCTAACACGAGAGGAAGAACTCTCCTGGACCTTGTCACGGCCTCTTGGTCTGTTCCTAGCCACCCCTGTCTAGGCAGCATGAACTTGGGTAATCTCTCCAGGGTTACCTCCCTCACACAGAAGTTCCTTTGAGGGGTGTCTAAAGGCTTGGTTTTCCTTCACACCTGCTTTTGCCTGGCAGGACCCCTCCCCATGCCATCCCCTCCCCTATTTCTGCCCTGTCTCTAGGCATTCAGGAGTGCCGGGTCCTGGCAACTGTGCCCCAGTGAGTGGCATCAAAGCCTTCCCTGCAGCACAAAAATGAGAAACCCCCCCTCCCCTTGGCATCTCTAACGCCTCAGATGGGGACTTCTCCCCACCTGGCCCCTGGCCAGATTCACTCTTTTGGATCCTTGGACATTAAAGGCAAACAGAAAAGCTTGAATACTGGGTAAGGTGGGGAACTCTGGGGAGCAGACAGCAGGACTAGGGGCAAGGAAAGATGTGGAGAGTTAGAGCAGTCTTTGAGGGCTTCAGTGTAGACCAGGCCCTCCTTCCAGGTGAGGCCAGAGAGGTGGCCTCCCACCTCCTCCATCCTGATAGGCATCTCACAGCTGGCCAGAGGGGAAATGAGGATAACTGTCCCTTTGCTCATCTCACCCAGAGCCTAAGCTCCTGGGGCCACACACTGGAGTTCTTTCTGTTCAGGCTCGGCCAGGGCCCAACCTCCTCCACTCCTTTGCACCCCGGCTCCAGGCCAAATCTGGCCAATTTGTTCTGAGACAGGGTTTTGGTTTCATAGCCTCATTTGAATGATTTCCAACAGAATTCCTGCCTCCTCCACTGTAAAGTTCTGCCCACCCCCTCCCCCAGCCTCCTTCCTGCCAAGCCAAAGCTGGTGTAGGAGAAGGGTAACCCAGAGCAAGTCTCCGCAGAGCGACACTTGCTGGGCCTCCATGCTGCTCTCCCAATGCAGCCCCAAACACAGGCCCGAAAGGCCAGCGCCTACCATTCCTGTGTCTCCTTACTGAGTGTCCCCCTGGAGCCTCAATAATCCACCTGGACCGGGGGCGGGTGATGCTAGAGTCCCACACAGCTGAATCCACAGTAGAGGTGACTTGCCCATCACTGTCCACTACCACCCTGCCCTGCCTTGCCACATTCCCTGTCAGAGGAGCTGAAGGCTGCATTTCAGATGTGTGTGTATCCAGAGAAAGCTGTCCTCAGGAACAGCTATACTTGTGAAAATAAATTACAGACAGCCCCCAGGGTGCTGTTTCATGCTTCCTAATACTTCTCACAGATACACCATGCAGGGTACACGCTCCCGCCTCTTTCCAGAGACTCTGTTCTGACCCAGTGTCAGATCCCCAGGGGTAAAAGATATAATTCCTCAAGCTTTTCATCCAGAAGACAGGCAGGAAAACAATTTCTGGTTTATAGACAAGGAGGAAGCCCAGACGGAGCACACAGTAGGACCAGAGCCCAGGCCCCAGAGACCTGCCTGCCTACTATACTGCACTGTGGGGTAAGCTTGGAAAGCAGCCTGAAGTCCTGCCTAGGAGCTTAAGGCAGCCTCCTCAGCCCCCTCCCCCTGGGAGGAGATGCCTGGTCCAGCAACCTGCATCACAGCTCAGGTGTGTCATTTCCTGAGCTCTCAGGTGGGGGCCGGGCCAGGGCGGGCGCTGCTGGCACAATTCCAGCTTCTTTATTCCTCTCATACACTCAGCACTGGGGCTCCTGGCATGGATCTACATGTGGAGGAGCCCTGGTGTTGCGTCTAGCAGAGCAGTACCCAGTCTTCCTATGCTGAGACAGCCTCTCACCTCCTCCTTCAGACCTTCAGAGCCACCTCCCTAAGTCACCACTCTTAATGAGGATCAGAATCACAAGTTCAAATCCGGGCTCTAATTCTTACCAGACATGTGGCATTGGAAAAGTTACTGCTTTGGACCCCACTTTCCTTATCTGTAAAATAAGACAATAAAGTCGTCCTTGTGGGGTTGCTAAGGGGATGAATACACGTAAGAAATCTCGTACCCGGGGTTGGGGAAATAGTTCAATGAGCAAGATGCCTACTGTGCAAGCCTGAGGTCCTGCGTTCGGATGAGCATGCGTATTTTTACTGCCACTAGATGTGGCTCTATGCATCTGTAACCATACCTGGGTGACAGACAGGCAGATCCCAGTGCTCAAGAGCCAGCAAGACCAGCCCACGCAGCAAGCTCCAGGTGAAGCGATTGAGGAAGACACCCTGACGTCAATTTCTGGCTTCCACACACGCCTGCATAGGTGAGTATATGCACACACAAACAGAAGTCTAGTATGGTGTTAGGCATGGTGGTGCATGCCTGTAATTCTGCCTACTTCAGAGGTTGAGGCAAGAAGATGACAAGTTCCAGGCTAGTATGTACAACTTAGCAAAATACTGTCTCAGCTCTCCCCCTACAAGTGCTGGGATTAAAGGTGTGGCTGCTGCCCCATCTCACTGCCCACCACCAACCAGCCAACCTGCTTGTCTCAGGGTTTTAAAAGGACCTCTTTTAGGTCTTGGTTTCTGTGATGATTTGAATGAGAATCCCCCCCTCCCATAGGCTAATATATTTAAATGCTTAGTTATCAGGGAGTGGCACTGTTTGAGAAGGATTAGTATGAGGAGGTGTGGCCTTGTTGGAGGACCATGCCAGGCCCAGCCCCTTTCCGCTTGCAGAGCAGGATGTAGAACTACTGTTCCAGCACTGTGTGCTTCCTGCCATGATAATGGACTGACCCTCTGAAACTGTAAACCAACCCCCAATTAAATCTTATAGAAGAGCTGCCGCGGTCATGGCGTCTCTTCACAACACTGGAACAGTGACCAAGACAGCTTCCAAACTGTAAAATAAAAAACAATAAATAAATAAATGGTGCCCAAAGGGGTTATGGATATATGCAGCCTATTCAGTGTGCAGACTGACTAATGCATGCCCAAGGAACAAGACAGTTAAAAAGTCTGTCACTTGAGCGGGGCAGTGGTGGCATATACTGTTCTGCAAGTGAGTTCCAGGACAGCCAGGGCAGTTACAGAGAAACCCTGTCTCGAAAAAACAAAAAACAAACAAAACAAAAAGTTTGTCACTTGAAATATAGTTGGGGCTTTTGCTATCAGGGACGCTCATGAAGCAAGTGTTTTCTACATTACTTGTTCCCGAAGCTCTCTCTATGTGTTACTGTGTGAGCTTTGCTGCCTACAGCAAGGTGATCAGGACTCTGTCTTGAGAAATCCAGAAGTACTGAATGCCACCTCTGGCCTGTGGATTCTACCTCATGGCCTCCACCAAAACCCATTCGAAGAGCTAAGCGCTTAAGGACAGAGGAAAAGCAATATTCTGGGAAAACAAAAGAAAATGAAAATTATGTTTCTCAGATCGAGTCCCGCTGAACCCAGCTATTCAGTATTGTAGATATCTGTGACAAGCTTCCAGGCTCCTTTGCTGTGTGAAAACAGGTCAGCTTGTGGAGAGAAAATGGACAAGAAGGGCCAAAGCAAGCAGTGGGGAGGTGTCCATTAGCCAGCTGCGCCTCAGTGAGGGCCTGCTGTAGGGTTCTCTGTGACTCATACTCCCCCACAGCAGCTTTTTTTCCCTGCTGAAAGGGTGCCCTGCCTTTTAGCACCTGGTGTGGGGTAGGGGTGGGGGCTGGATTGGGGGAAGAGCTCCAAGGCTAGCACCATGCTCACATACTTGCTGCTTCTCCCCCACACAAGCCTTGGAACAGCTCCAAGGGCCTGAGCCTGCAGGCCAGGAAGCAGAATCTGGTTCTCAAACTGGGCTCCACAAGGCCATCCCAGGGCCCAGGGGCTGCAGGAGCCCAAGGTGGGGATACCATGAGTCCCACAAACTCACACTCCTTTCTTAACAAACCCAGAGCACAGGTTCCTTGGGTTATTCCTCCCATGAAATCTACGTGATTCTTCTTTCTTGGAAGCTTTTGGGTTTTCTCTGCATCTTCTTGTCATTCTTGGCCATCAGATGAGGTGGTGATTGCTGTGAGGATAAAGAGAGTCAAGAAGGCTAAGAGTGAGTCCCCCAAGATTGCACAGGCCCTGGGTAGTGGAACCAAAGTGAAGTTCTTCTGCAGCTAGGTTCGTCTGACTCCAGGCTGAGGATGGGTAGCACCTGGACTTTTGGTTCCTAACTCTGCCTGAATGCTACTTCCCAAGTGACTCCCCTTCGAGAATGGTTTGCTTTCCTTCCAGTCCGTGGAAATACCCTCCTTTCTCCTGTCACTGTGATCTCCCTACTTCCTGGGGTGCTGAGTAGGACTTCCCACTTGAAATGCCAACCTCAGCCCTGACATCCACCTAGGTCATGGAGATCAAGGGCTAAGATACTCAGGAAACAACCGGGAACAGAAAGATTTTCCCGAATCACCACCTGCCTTCATCCGGGCTGGTCGTTAGAAAGTGCTTTCCCTCACCTCAGAAGACAGGGGGTGAGGATGACAACCACCCAGGATGTCTGTACAGGGGAGAAGTAAAGATCGAGACTGGTTGTCCCTGCTTTCTGGGGTAAGGAGGGGAGAAAGGGTTGGGAAAGAATAGGGATGATAATTAGTGTCTAGGTGTAAGAATAGGGGTTCATTCATTGATATCAGCTACCCATTCATCCACCCACTTAACCATCCATTCAGTCATCTAGCCATCTATTATTCCTCTGGCCACCCTACCACTTGACCATCCATCCTCTGCTACTATTCACCCATCTGTCCATCCATTTACTCCTTCATCCACTCCCCTACTCATCTGTATAGCTATCATCTGGTTTATGCTTAAATATTCATCCTCCCATCCCTTCACCCTCCCTTCTATCCAGCCATTCACTTGTCTCTTCCTTTGGCCAGGGCTGTACGAGCCTGGAGAGCCATGAACAAATGTCTGTCCATTCACCCCTGATAGGGCACCAGTGTAATAATTTCACTCCGCTTTGGCTTAGTGGGAACTGGTTAGTTTACTGTGGCTATCTACAGGCACACTCAGAGGTAGCTGTATCATCAAAAGCCCACTGCAGCACAGGAGACGACACTTGACTTTCTATTTTTAAGTGTGTGTGTGTGTGTGTGTGTGTGTGTGTGTGTGTGTGTGTGTGTGCTCGTGCATGCGTGAGGTTGCCCACAGAGGTCAGAAGAGGGTGTCAGATTCTGGAGCAGGTGTTACAGGCAATTGTGAGCTTCCTAATGTGGATGCTGTGATCATAGTGAGTGTCCTTAACTGGCAAGCCATCTCTCCAGTCCCCGGTGAAGATTTTTTTTTTTAAGGTAGAGTTTCCTTGTATAGCCCCGTCTGACCTGGAAATTACCTTTGTAGACCAGCTGGTCTTAATCTCACAGAGACCTGCCTGCTTCTGCTTCTAGGGTACCAGGATTAAAGGACTATGTCACCATGCCTGGCTCCGAGTGACAGCTCTTGGAAGTTGCATTCTAGAACCTCCTGCACAACTTGTAGGCAGTGCCACTGGAGAGTGCAGGCCAGCTCTTTCCAGAAATTGCTGCTGTTCATATTGCCTCAGGGAGGCCTTGTGACTTCTTCAGGAGCTGCCTGATCTTTATAGGTTTCATTTACTTCCTGAGTCTTACGAGCATCCTTCCTCCTTCCAGGAGGAAACATTTCAATTTAGAGGAAACAGTTATACAGCACCCTCATACACCTATCCATCTACCTGTCCATGAATTTGCTCATCCTTATACCATTTGTCTACATTCCATTCACCCTAGCACTCATCTATCCACATGTCTCTTTCTCTGTTTGTGTATCCATCACGCATTCACCCAACCACTCCTCATCCATACACCTACTCACTTGATTGTCTGTTCTTCTGCCCATCTTTGCTTTCTAGCTTTACAGTCCATTCACCCCTCCATTTATCTATTTGCCTGTAGATATACTATATACATGTGTTAGCCACCAGCCCATCCAGATACCATACCCTTTAATTCATCAGCTCATTGATCTCCTAAAATATCTGTATTAAATTCAATAACCAGTAAAGTTCTCGGCACAGAACTCAGCACAAATACAGCTTTTATTATAATATTTTATTTGAGAAGCAGAGCACTATGGGGGTGACAAAATCAACTCTGAATTCAGATCTTGGCTCTTGCCCCTTACAGAGTTGATGACTTTGAACAAGTTATCTAACTGTTTCCTATCTGTGAAGCAGAAATGGTGAGAGCGCCTGCCTCCCAAAGTTGTTCTGAAGATGAAATGAATCTCTGAATGCAAACACTTAGAACTACAGCTAGCAAGCTGTTAGCATTGGGGTGAACGGCTCCCGTAGGAGTAACCGGGAAGCACCCTTCCCACCTCATCCTTGTCTGTCCCTTCTCCGCGCCCCTCTTCTGTCCTCTTTCTCTTGGCCAACCTTGTTCACCTAATGACCTTCCCCATTCCCATGTCATGGCTGCTGACTCCAGCTCAGGCCCGCTTCTGAGCTCTGGATCCACACGTGCTTACTGGACATCTCTCCTTAGAAGCCTCAAGCTGAATTGTTCCCCTTCACACATTCCTTTTCTTGAACTTTTTGTATCCATAAATGACACTGAAATATACCCAGTTGCAAGTCCCAGAATCACCCAGACTTTGCCATCTAGTCTCGCTACTGTCCCACACCCCTTCCATCATTAAGCACATTGTTACTCAACATTGTAATACTCTTTGTATTTTCATCCAGTCTTCAGCTCCAGCCAATGGTCCTTTACTAAGACTTACATCCTTGCCTTCCTGTCAACATCTCCGTGTCCACTGGTACCTCCCATTCTTGCTTCACTACATCCTCCCAAACTTATTTCCATGATACCACTCTTGTCAATATGAATCACTTTGCCAGACTGAGGGCTCCTTGAAGGTGTTGTGTAACAATCTCCTCTGAGATTAAAACATTCTATCCTTCAGGGAAGCTCCTTAAGCAGGGAAGTAAACAACAACAAACAAAGCTTCAAAAACTCCCTGAAACTGAGCAGATTCTCTAGGCCCCTCCCTGTCAGAGTAAACAAAGCCTAGCTGCAAAGAAGATTGAGACCAGACCAGCTGCTTGGAAGAAGCATAAACCAGCAGAGCTGCCTGGAAGACTTACTTGGAAAGGACAATCTCCAACCTGTTATAAGCTGTGTGCAGGCTGTGCAGTGTGCTTCAGGTTCCCAGCTTCTCTGAGTTGTCACCCATGTTGGGGTGGGCTTTGGTGATGCAGCTGTCTTTAAGTCATTTCTGGTTCTGTAAGTAGCCCTTCACACATATTCCTGTAAGAAATTCCAATAAAACTCACGATTCACCAATTGGACTTTGGTGGTATCTGCACTTTGGTCTGTTGTTGGGAACCCTGTGGCCCAGTTTCAGATCAGCACATGAACGCTTGTCCAGTGGGTCTCTGAGAGGCAAGACCTGTGGAGACAGTCTCCCACTTGGCAAGGATCAGTGGACCTCTGGATAGCACAGAATATTGCTGGGGCTGTGCGGCCTGCATGCTCTCTTCTCTCATAATGTCGATGATTCTCTTGGCAGGTTTTAGTTTCTCTTTGTCAGTCATGCATGGGACAGATGTGATCATTCCCAGAAACCTCTTTTTTTTTTCTCTAATATTTTTCCCTAAAATTCTTTGAGAACTGATGCTTCTCAGGTTTCTTATCTGGAAATACCAGCTGTCACCCCAGACCCTGGGAACTTTTCTGATCGAGTGTGGGAAGGATTGGAGGCAATAAAAGACTGACAGACACATAGAAGAAAGTAACACAGGGGACATCAACTACGTTTCCCAACTCTGAGAAAAACATTACTGCCTTACCAAAATGCACCCTTTGTAGAGAGGCTGAGGTATGCAGGACCTTTTGAAGGACACAGGAACAGTTGGAGAAATACAAGCTAACTGTATGCATGCAGCTTATGGCAAATCACCCCTGTAGGTGGACATTTCTTTCCCGCCTGCCAGTTCTCAAATAACCAACTCAGAGGCTGAATATGAATTATAAATGCTTGGCCAATAGATCAGGCTTATTACTAGCTAGCTCTTACACTTTAAGTTAACCCATATTCCTTATTTACATTCTGCCATGTGGCGGTACCTTTATTAGCATGGCAGGTTCATCTCCAGCTCACTCTGCGTCTGGCTGGCAACTCCTGACTCTGCCCTTCCTCATGCCATCATTCTCAGTTTGACTTTCCCTCCTAACCTTATCCACAGCGACTTATGTGAATCTCAGCTGGTGGTCGGACACAATTCTTTGCACTGAGGCCCCTTCCCCATCTCAGGACCTAAACCCGGGCTGCAGAGGGCCTTCGGCAGTCTGTCATGGGGTTTCCTATCTGGAATGAGCAGAGTATGTTTCTTTTTCCTGGGAAAAATTTTGTAGCACAACATAATTGGCACCTGAACAGGGACTGACATGAAGGAGGAGTATGTGTATGGTCCTGACTGTGGGCAGCTTGGCAGGCAACTGAGGCTGAGAAGCCTGAGCGGGGAATACCTGTGAGGAAATTCTGAGAGAGTTGTCCTGTTCGGTGTGGTGTGTGCCTTTGTGCTACAGCAGTTGCGAGACATGCAACTGAGGCTGAGCCATCAGGACTAGGAATGCAATCTTTGTGTGTGTGGTATGGTGTGGTGGCATGCTTGCTTGATGAGTGAGGTCCACCACATGCATATGGAGATGCCTTGAAGACGGTTAAAGATTTGGAGCAAATTTTGCAGTCTTTGAGATTAGCGCACAGGAGTCGAATGTGTTAGCAAGGTTGCCTGCCCTCTGTTGTGTGTGGTTAGAAATGCATCTGAGGCCAAGATGGCGGCCAAGCGGGAGCTAGTTTGTATGAGGGAGCAATTGCAGGAAGAAAAGGAGCTGCACCCTCTGTGTTAGCTTCTGACTTAGCAACTAAATTAGATAAAGAGGATGAGAGAGAGAGAGAGAGAGAGAGAGAGAGAGAGAGAGAGAGAGAGCGCAAAGGCAATAAAAGATACCCCTCAAGTCCAAATGTTAGTAGAAAAAGAGGGAAAATCTGTAACCCAGCTTGTAAATGGACGCATTAACCATGGTCCAAGGCAAGAAACTAGTGTCATCAGGAAATACTCAGCTGGGAGTAGGGAAGACTTTTTTCAGTTTGTTTGAGACAGAGTTTCTCTGTGTAGACCTGGTTGTCCTGTCATTCACAGGTTGTCTGTAGACCAGGCTGGCCTAGAACTCACAGAGATTCACCCACCTATGTCTCCTGAGTGCTGGGATTAAAGGCGTGTGCCACCACTGCCTGGCTGTTAGGGAATATACAATATACAAAGAAAGAAGGAAAGAGCACATCTCAGGCTAACTTGTGAGGCCACGGACACAGGAATGGAGGGGACTAGTCTGCTGCTGTGGAGGCATGAAAACTGAGTAAGGTAACCCATCCCTCCTTAAGGCAAAGGCTGCATAACCTGAGATGGGGTGAGGGAAACCAGTTCCTAATGGAGTGGATTAAAGGAGCCATTAGGAACACTTTGTTTATGTCCAACTGAGATCCCCATGAACATCAGGAACTGGAGGAAGGAACTAGGAGTAAGAGGAGCTGTGTTTGGACCCCAGTTTACTCGGCCGGATAAACTGTGTTCACAGAAGAGATAAAGAAAAGGTCAATCCAGCAGGAACCTCAAGCTAGTGTGGAGCCTTAGTGGCTTTGCTGAGCCCTTTAGTGGGACAAGATCTTTATACAGTAGGAAGGGCCTTGGCAGATCTCAGAGACTCAGGCCAGCAAGTAAAGAGAGTTGGTAAGGTGAGAGTGACCTAGAGGAGACAGCACAAAGCCAAAGCCAAAGCCAAAGAAGAGATCCGTCTGGGCTTCAGGAAGACAAACTCGGCAAGAGTTGTTCCAACCTGGAGTTCCTGAGGAAACATTGAGAGAAGCCAAACTGTGGGCCTAGGAGCCGTTCACAGAAGACATCCATGACAGGTAACAACAATAAAGCCTGTCCCAGGGGTGGGTAATTACCACCCAGACTAAGGAGGGACCTTTTACCTCCAGCACAAGGTTATACTAGGGGTGGGTTTGGTTTGCCCAGTCTGGAACTGTAGTGGGTCTTTCTCTGTCCCACTAGCCAGCTCCCAAACAACAACATGGAGACTTTGTATTCATTCTGAAAGCTTGGCCTTAGCTTAGGCTTGTTTCTAACTAGCTCTTATAATGTAAATTATCTCATTTCTACTAATCTATGTGCTGCCACGTGGCTCCTGGCTTTTACCTCTCCCCTTGCATGTTCTGCTTCCTTTGCATCGGGCTGGTGACTCCCCCTTTCTTCTTCCCAGAGCTCTCTCTGTCTGGAAGTCCCAACAATTATACCTCCTGCCCAGCTATTGGCCATTTACGTTATTTTTGTTTGTTTGCTGTTTGTTTAATTGTTTGTTTGTTTGTTTTTTTTGAGACAGAGTTTCTCTATGTAGCCTTGGAGCCTGTCCTGGAACTCACTCTGTAACCCAGGCTGGCCTCAAAATCACAGAGATCCACCTGCCTCTGCCTCCAGAGTGCTGGGATTAAAGGCGTGCGCCATTTAGCTTTTTATTAGACCAATCACAGTGACATATCTTTACACAGCATAATCAAATATCTTGCAACAAGGAACTCCCCCAACAACCAGGTATGGTGGATGGAGAAGGCATTAGCTACTGCTACATCCACAATGCCAACCCAGGGCAGCTCTTACCCAAAGAACCAGTGGGTGAAGCTCTAGAGAGCAGGGCCTCTTCCCCACCTTGGCCCTGAACAGGTCTGAGCAAATTAAGTCAGGCCCACTGAGTTTATCAGGTGTGGAGAAATGTAGGTAGGCTCCATGGAAGAACTCCAGAATATGGAAATGTAATTGCTCAGAGAGAATTACAGAGGATTACAAGGAGCTAGCTAAGACAGCGCCTCCTACCCATGCTTTGAACCCAACTTTGATCTGTGGAGGAAGCAACTGATACAAATGAGTGGAACCTTCCCATGCTGTATTAGATCTTGCTTATGTTTCACTTTAGTATCATCTTAGTTATGAACCTCTGGGGTCACCTGACTCTTGCTGAGAACAGATGGCAACAGGCCTTGAGAGTGTTTCCCCAAGGTTATCTTTGCAACCCCACTGTTTGCCATGGAATAGGAGTTTGGGATGCTGCCTTGCATTTTGTTGTCTAGATGACATTGTTGTCTAGATGACATAATGCTAACCTCTGAGCATTTTGCAGATTTGGAAAGTCATTGGAGAGCCAATCAGGTACAACGTTACTTCTACCTACCTCACAGCCCTACTAGGGTTAATTGAAAGGAAAAAAAATCCAGAAGGACGTTGCCAGAGGCCATGAGGTTACTGAATGAAAACCCCAGTGCCAGGGGTGTCTCCCTTCCTGTGAGTTGTTGGCCGGAGAAACCTCTGAGGCCCCACAAACCATAAAGGCTACTGCCACTGCTGTTGGTTGAATGCCAGAACTAGATGGTATGACCCTATTGCTGAAGACACTGCATGTGTGTTCTCTGGCTGTGGGACATGGAGAAATTACACTACAACTGAATTGGAAACTCCCAGCCGGCTGGCTGGCTTTAATAATGGCAGAGGTGGCCATGAAGGCTGCTGGAAGGGCACTGTCACCAACATTCCTGCTTGGCTGTGGACCCTGCATACTAAATACTGACACACCAGGCAAGACATGCCTGATTGTGCAATAGTGAGTTGGTTATCATGAGTAAGACTAACGGCTTTCCTTTGAGGCCTGCTCCACAAGCGAGGATTCACATCTGGTGCTGTAAGCTAGGACAAATACCTATGGCTGGGGAGGTCATAGGTCCCAACGGGGATGAAACTTCTATGGTTTTTCTAGATGGATGTGATGTGCCTGTGAAACTGCCTTCTAAACGTGTGTAGGCCCATACATCACTGTTACTATCAGCCTCAACTCAGAACCACTGGAGAAGCTGCTGAGAACAAGTAACTGTTACTATACTGGGGTGACCTATTTCTCAGCCATAGGTGGACATCTATAGTCACTCCTTCCAAGGCTCGGAGATCACTGGGGAAGAAGAGGTCAGAAAGGATGTAAGAGCCAGAGGAAGGGGTGCAGTGTTGTGTAACAGTTTTCTCAGAGAGTAAAACATTCCCTCCTGCAGGGGAGCACCTTAAGCAGGGAAGTAAACCCCAACAAAGTAGGTTCAAGAACTCCCTGAAACTAAGAGGATTCACGAGGCCCTCCTTGCCAGAGTAAACAAAGCCCAGCTGCAAAGAAAACTGAGATAAGACCAGCTGCTTGGAAGAAGCAGAAACCAGCCGAGCTGCCAGGAGAGACCAGAGTCACCTAAAGGACACTCTCCAATCTGCCCAGCTGCCTGCAGGCTGTGCAGTGTGCTCCAGGTTCCCAGCTTCTCTGAGTTGTCACCATGCTGGGGTGGGCTTTAGTAATGCAGCTGTCTTTGAGTCATTTGGTCTTGTAAGTAACTCCTCATCCACACTCCTGTAAGTAACCCCAATAAAAGTCATGGTTCACCAAGTTGGGTTTTAGTGGTGTCCACACCACTAAATGGTCTGCCGTGAGTTCCCTATCTGGGGTGAGTGGACAAGTGTTTTGTCTCCCCAGGAAAAGTTTTGTCAACACCAGAAGGCAGCCACCATCTCACTCACCAGTGCCACCTAAGAAGAGACAAAAGAGACCTCAGTGAGAGCCTGTTCAGATCGTGAACTCTTAGTACACTAAAGGCGGAGATGCTGAGAACGGAAGCATGTGCTGTGGAGAGCTTTGTAGTAAAAGCTGCATGGACTGTTGTGCTGGAATGTTCCTGGGAATCAGCAAAACAAGAAAAAGATAACCAGGGAGACTGGAATGGGAACGCGTATTTGGCCAGTCTATGATGAACCAGGAGAAAAGTGTCGCTTAGAAGGCCCCCCACGGGTTGGGAGAAACTGTTCAGGGACTGGAACAGTTTTCAAAAGGACAGGAAGAAGAAGCAGGTGAGAGCCCAGGTTATCAGCAGTTCTGGAGGAAGCCGGCTAAGTGATGGCAGGATGGACTGGGAGGGCAGGAGGCCACTGGAGACAAACAGCCAACATCTAGATGTGAAAGCCATGGGGCTGGAGCCGAAAACAATCCCATCGATCGTACCAAGTCTCAGAGGCATAACTGGGATGAAATGGTAAAAAATGGGATGATGTCGAACATGGAGGCATCTGAAAAGTAAGTGGACAGGATGTGGAGAACCGTGGCCCGGCCCGGGGTAGGGGGGATGGTGGAAAGAGTGGCAGGGTGATTGTGTGTAGGGGAGCAATGGAGCCCGCTCCAGTTCCCACACATGCACACGTGTCCTTTCATGATCTCCTAGGGCATGCTCTGTGTTTCCCACCTGCCCCAAGTTCAGGGAAAAGTTAGGGGCAAGAGCGGCTGCTTCTGCCTCTCTTGCCTGTCTCTGTCCCAGGTAGGCTGGGTCTTACAGATTGATGTCACAGCACACCTCTAGCCAGATCTGGAGTCTGTTCTCATTCCTTCTCCATGACATGGGAATGACTAATGGGAAACAAGAGAGAAGGGCATAGAGGAGAGGCAAGGGAGAGAGCTGCCTTCCCACTCTGGGCCCTTGCCCCAGGCTAGTACCCTGTTCCACTCCTGGCCTGTGCTCCTGGCGAGTACCACCTGCACCTGGCTGCCCAGCTCCTCCTTGGTGCTAGCCAAAAGACAAACACCGAGGCAGCCCTTGGCTGCGTAGCAGCCCACTCCTGGAGGCAGGTATCTCCGTAAGCGCCATCCGGTGGTGCAGCATTTCTCCATTTCCTGGGTTCCCTTTCGGGTTACCCGGACATAGTGGAAAGAACACAGAATTGTGGCCAATCAGAGTGCTCATAGATTTGGGCTTTGCTAATGGCTGCCTCTTTGACCATGGGCAAGCCCTTCCGTGAGCTCTTCCACAGAGAGAATAGAAATATGTACTCAGAAACTGTCACAGACAAGTGTTCCTTGCGGCATGGAAGTAGAGCAGGGGGCTATGCCAGCCAAGTGGCAAGCCCCAGGAAGACTGGCACTCCAGGCCCACAGAGGTGGGTGGCCCCAGTCCTTAGCTCCCTCACTGGAAGGAGAACTGGTTTGTAGAGGAAGCCCCACCCCCACCCCTGCCGCAGGTGTGTGCTGAATAAATGAATGAGGGAATGGATGGAGAATACCCAAGGTCAGACACTAGGTCAGACACACGGAAGCACCCAGATGGCAATAGGGGCCCCCAGCTCCCTCTGCTGGGCATCCCATAACTGGTTCGAGCCCCCAGCCTTGCTGACGGGTCCCACAAAACTCAACTTTGTTCCTGTGGCATTTCTTGACTTGTAATTATATGCAGCTCTCACTGTGGTTGCTTGACTCACATTGCCATCCTGTTTTCTAGGTTCTTCGAGGCTTTTGGCTCCTCTTGCTTCTCAGTGTTTGGTACCCACCCCAGTGCTCTCGTGGGGTAGGCACCCAGTAGATGCTTGAAGACTGAGTCCCCGAAGTTCCTCCTTCAGCTGCTCAATCAGCTTCTGACCCTTAGGGACTTTTAAATTATCCAGGTCCCAGCATCCCCACCCAGGGGCTGGGGCCAGGCGCCAGGCTAATCCTGCAGCAGTGTGACAGGATCCCTGACTGGACACATTTCCCTGCTCCTTTGGCTTCCTTGCCCTTCCTTCTAGAGGCTGAGGCTGGCATAACCCCTAGTGCCTTGTTGTATTTGACCCTGGTGTAGGCCAAGCACTAGCTACTATTTTTCTGCCAGCTTCTTTATTTTCTTCAAGTTTCACGTTAATAAATAATGATAATAAAAAAGCTATTTTTTTTTCTTTTAGCATATACTACCATCTCGGACACAGACCTTACATTTATTAATGAAATTGAGCACTTGAAACAACGTCACGGGACAGAAATGATTCTTACACATCTTACAGAGGACAGCATTCACGGCAACCTGCCAAGGTTAGGAACAGAGCTGTGCTTTGCTCCACACCTGCCTGTGCTCTGTGTGGGCTGAGCTTCCCCTCACCACCTCAGGTCTTCCAGGTTCTTACTCAGCACCTGGCCTCAGCGGGAAAGGGCCCTTCCCCACTGGCTTCCCTTTTAAATCATTGACTCGGAGAGCTAATCCTCTGCTCCAGAGTGTGTAATTAACGAAGACTAGACAGACTACAAACTCCATACCCCACTCCTTATCTGCCTTCAGGGGAGCTAGACCCCTCCTGGGGTGCTCTCTATTCCTCTGCCAAGGCTCTGCTTTTCCTAGTAACCTTGTTCTGAGGTTCTAGGGTCTGAACACATCCCGGCCCTCTAGACAAAACACCAGTTGGCTGCATCTACTGGCAGGAATGCAGTGGGCCTTGTAGGCCCCTCCCCTCATTTCTGACTCCTGGGAAGCCCTGGTCTGGGCCGGCGGGGGCTGGGGGGGAGTGTGGTGGACAGACTGTGGACATGAAAATAGGTAATACAGTGGTGTGTGGGTGATGGAATGGGCTTGAGTACCTGTTTGTGTCCCCTGATGTGGCAAGGTTGAGTGTAGGGGGAAGGCCTCTGCACACTGGTGAGAGAAACACCCTGGGCTGGACCCCTCCAGCAGAGCACTTATGTACCCCTGGGCTTAGGCTCAAGTTGGCCCTAAAGATCCTGGCATTGTGGGGTGGAACAGTGGAAAATTTACCCCAGGAGACAAGGGCCACAGATCCCCCACAGAGGCCCTGGAGACGAGTAGGAAATGGACATAGGACCTGTGAGCCCTCAGCAAGGGAATGCTGCTCCAAGTGTGTGGGAGCCACACAGGCCCACAACCCTCCTTCTGCAGCCCTGTAACACCTGAGGTGGCCCTGCCCATTCCCCTCCCGGGAGCCCAGGGGCTGCTGAGGCCCCATGTTGTGGGTGTGTCTCCCTCAAACTGAGGATCCACCGCTGGGTACAGAACGTAGTCTTGAGAGCCTGCACTGCCAGCAGGTGGTGAAGGGACCCAGGAGGAGGCAGCAACTGTCCAAGCCCCATATCACCTGCCTTTTAAAACCTCAGCCAATACCTTCTAGGCCTGCAGCTCCCTGCTCCCACCTAGATTCCCGGTAGGAAGCTTTGCCCTGCCTGGAGGCAATGAACCCTGAGTCTGAGGTCTCCACACATGAACCACATGTGTGTGCCCATGCTGCCAGGCTTCCCTGGCCCCTCCCTGTGAGGGAAACTCTTAAGTTAGGATTTGCAGATACCTCAGAAACCTGCTCTAGGAAGCACCTAAATGTACTGCGGGAGGATCGCATCTATTATACCCTACCCCCTTCCATTTGCTGCCGAAGGGACCTGGATTTCTTGTATGGATGTCCTCCCCTGCACTCATACCCTCTCCCACCACTACTGGGGGAAACTGAGGCAGGACACATACACAAGCCCATTCCATTACCAGAAACCACACACCTTACTCGGTGCCATGTCCTGTCACTCCCGCCCCAAGTTTTCCTTTGTTTCCAGAGGCTTTCTTGACCTCTTCCTGGCCCTTGTTAGGTATCTCCCAAGCCCTTCCTGTGTGCAGGCATGCTGTGGGAATCCCAGCCTCTCCCTCTACTGCTGGCTGGGGACTGGTTAAGCTACTGAACATCTCTCTCTCCTCCTGCCTGGGTTACTGAGCTGAAACGTGGCCACACTGAGTGCTTAGTGAAGGGGAGCCGTGCCTGGTTTTCTGTTTGTGAATGACTCCTTTTATACTTGGTCGGGGACCCAGGGAACTGACCCCCCTGCAGAACACCATGGAGACTCAAGAGGCTGTCTGCCTTGATGGAGCATTAGAAGCAAATAACTCAGTTTGCTCAGGTTAACGCACCACTTCTGAGAAGTCTGTTGCGTTCTCAAAGTGGTGGTGCTGAACTACAAAAGAGACTCCAGGAAGTTGAGGAGGTCCAGCAGCCAGGGATTAGTAACAGGAGGAATCAAGGAGTCCTACTGGGGAGGAGGAATGAGAAGGGGCAAGAGTCATCTTATTGCCTTTATTTCGCTGTCTGCCCAGCGGACCCCACTATAGGGCACAGGGCCAAGCTTGTACACACTCATGCTCTCTGTGCAGGCAAGCATGTGCACAACACACACACACACACACACACACACACACACACGCGCACACGCGCACACGCGCACACGCGCACACACGCACACACGCACACATGTACACACACACATCTCTGGCTCTGTGAGTCAGTCTCTGGGAGGCGAGGGCTGCTCCTCAGCCTGCTCCCGCCCTTTTACAACAGCACCAAGGGCAAGGGTAGGGCAGGGCCCTCAGCCCCCAACAAGTCCCTGTGCAAACTGGAGGTACCAGCTGGCTTCAGGATGGGGCTCCATACTTCCCGTTGCCAGAGTCCCCTCCTCCACTTCCTGGGAGAGGGAATACTCTCGGCTTACCTGGTGGGGGCAGACCCCTGCCAGGGCTGGGGCCTGAGTAACCCAGGCTTACCCCCACCCAACCCTACCAGGACCTCCACTACTGAAGCACAGCCAAATCTGAGTTGTGAAGATTCCCCACTGGAGAACAGGAAGGCCTGGGCCCCGAGGCATCTGGGGAGGGGTCATCACCCCCTCTTCTAATCCATCTTCAATATGAAGAGGTTTGGGGCACACTTCCTGGGAGGGAGCACAGGCCTGGAGAAGTCACAGCAAGGGTCCTCTCCAAAACTTCCATCTTCTGGGCCACAGCCAAAGGCCAGACATCCAAAAGTCCAGCGGGCTGGTCAGAATCCTTGTGCAGTCCTGGGTGGGGGGGACACTCCCTCCCCCCCCGTCGGAGCTGAGTGTCAGACCTGCACAGGCAGCGTCTGGCTCATCTGCAGTCTCATGTCCTGGATGCTGCTGAGGATCTTCTTCTGGTGGCCCGCTAAAGTGACCCCAATCCTTAGCAGATCTCTAGAGATACAAACACAGCAGTCAGTCCCTTCCCTGTGGCCTGCTACCCTGGCTGAGCCGGCCGGAGCTCCTAACCAATCCCGGCCCCTTGGGGGTACACTTACTCTGCAGTCATTTGGGCTACCAGGTCAAAGGATGAGAACCCCGCACTGACAAAGCTCTCCTTATACCTTCCCATCTTGATTGCGTCTAGCCAGTCCCCCACCGTGGTGAAGGTAGTATAATCCGGGACTGTGCGGTCCAGGAGGGGCTGGGACATGCTGTGAACAAAAAAGAGTGACCGGATACATCCAGGGAGCTGGGGAGTGGGGTTAAGGTTGCCAGTCTGTAGGAGTTGTTGGGACACTGACCCAGATGGGGCACTGGCGATGACCTTGAGGCTGGCAGCATTGCGGATAAGCTTGTCTAGTGTGTTGACGATTTGGGAGAACTTGGGTCTGAGGTTCCGGTCCCGCACCCAACAGTCCAGCATGAGCTGGTGCAGGGCAGTGGGGCAGTCCATGGGGGGTGGCAACCGATAGTCCTGCTCTACAGCATTGATGACCTGGATACCGGTAGGGAATTGGAAATGAGCACCCCTCCATGCCCTGCCAACTCCCACCAACCCACCACTCTCCCCCAGCTCTACTCACATCCTGGTTACTCATGTCCCAGTAGGGTCGTTCTCCATAGCTCATGACCTCCCACATGACAATCCCATAGCTCCAGACATCACTGGCAGAGGTGAACTTCCGGTAGGCTATGGCCTCTGGGGCGGTCCAGCGGATAGGGATCTTCCCTCCCTGGTGATGGAGGGATATGCCCTTCACCTTGCAACTCAAAGCTGACCCCCAGGCTTGAGCCTCTGCCTGGCTGGCCCTCCCCTCCCTCCAGTCCCTCCCAGTTGCTTCCTGTACCAGGGAGCTGGTGTAGGTGGGGTCTGAGGGGTCATCCTCCAGGAAGCGGGAGAGGCCGAAGTCAGACACTTTGCAGACCAGGTTGCTGTTGACGAGGATGTTACGGGCAGCGAGGTCACGGTGCACATAGTTCATCTCAGACAAGTACTTCATGCCAGCAGCAATGCCCCGCAGCATGCCCACCAACTGGATGACTGTGAACTGCCCATCATTGAGCTGGAGGCAAGAGGCAGGCTCAGATGGGGCCTGCTGCCTCCCCACAGGCCCCTGGCTTGCCTGCCCATTTTTCTCTAAGCCCTCTGAGCACATGCTTTGCAGTTGTGTCCAGAATGTGCTAAATAGGGACAGTTGTTAGCTGACCTACTACATCATGCAGCTTGTCTACAACATCCCAGTGGTCCTTCTGAGAATCTGGTATGCATTACCAACCTCATTTTATAACCAAGGCAGCTGAGATTAGGAAAGGTAAGTATTTGCTGGATTGAGATCACACAGGCAGTTAAGAGCAGAGCTGGCATTTGAAGGTCAGCTCTTTTCCTAGACCATGCTACCTCTTAATATGTGTGCACTTTGAACGGGGTCTCTGACTTGATGGATAACTGGCCTGACCCGGCTGTCTGGGCAAAGAGGATTGAAGCGGCTCTTACCCGAAGGAAGGAGTCCAAGGCGCAGTTCTCCATGAACTCAGTGAGGATCATAACTGGACGGCTTTTGGTGACCACACCCTCTAGACGGATTATATTGGGATGGTCAAACTGACCCATGATGGAAGCTTCACTTAGGAAGTCCCGCCGCTGCCTCTCAGTGTATCCCACCTTCAGTGTCTTGATGGCCACAAACACTTCCCGACGGCCAGGCAGTTTCAGCCGACCCCGGCACACTTCCCCAAACTCCCCTGCAGAGCACAGGCACCATGGGTCACACGCATTTCTGGGATCTTCCCAGCGGCTCGCCCATCTCCTCCGCTGCTTCCAGGTTACTCACCAGCTCCAATCACCTCCTCGATCTTGACACAGGACACATCGATCTCCTTGGCGAATTCTCGCACAGCCTCATTGGGATCCTCATAGGTGAAGGGGTCAATGTAAACTTTCATGCCAGGAGCAACTAGAGGGGAAAGAGGTGGGCACAGGAGCATGGACTTCCCGCCACAGGCAGAGTTCATAGGCACGGTCCAGCCCCGTCAGGTGCACTTTTGACAGCCTTCTTGCTGAGCCGGCCCCAGCCTCGGAGCCGGGCCCTGTATCCTGCTCCTCCCCCACGAGAATGCTGAGGAACCACATGAGCTAGACGCCCAGGATTCCTCTTCTTGTCCTTCTCCGCCATCTCTCATCACGTTCAAACTTCTCCCCAGGTCATCCTCCCCTCACTCCTCCCCACTGCCCAGCCTTGTCCAGGCCTTCAACACTACTGCAATAGCCTCCCAGCTGGGCTCTCTGCCTCTGCTCTTTTCCCACCCGGCTGCCCTGCGTCCTGAAACAATACCTTCACTGTCTTCCTCCTCAACTGACAGCCTGCCCAATTACCTGCTGCGGTGGAGTCAAGTCCCAACTCTGTCTGCTGTTTAGGACCCTCCAAAGGGCTGGCCACACTTCTCAGCCTGGCATCCACACAGCTGTCAGTCCAGTTATCTCACTACCCCCACAGCCAGGCACATAGCCGGGCACTGTGCACCCTTCACTTCCTTCCTGAGGCTCCTTGAGCCAGGAATGCCCTCTGCCCGCCCGCCCCCGCATAGACCCAGCTCATCCAGCCACTTCCTCCAGGAAGCCTTCCACTCTGAACTCTTACTGTCCTTTGCCACAGGAATTAACACCTAATTGCTTCCTGTGTGCACATGCACGCGACAGCTTGTTCCTACAGGACTCACTGTCTTTGGGACAGCGGTTACACCTCAGACTCTGGGGCTAGCCAGCAAGGGAGAGCTCAGGGGACCTAGGATGAGGGTGGTGGTGGTCAGGAAACGGCACCCTGCTAGAAGCAGCCAGTCAGAGGAAGGGAGCTGGACACAGAGGACACCAGGAACACTGGGGACAGAGTGACACTCACTGTATTGTTGCAGCTTCTCCGTGTACTCTGCATCAGGACCATGGCGCTGCTTCCTGCAGGGGCAGAGTGGAGAAGGCCTAAGGCCAAGGGCTATGGCTCTCCCTGTTCAGGGGACCCTGGAGCTCACAGACACTGCAAGGTTATGGGAGTGGGAACCCACGGCTGGTGGTCATATCTGAAGTCTCTGGGAACAGGGAACAGCACAGAAGAAGACAGGTGGGTTGGAATAGGCCTTCTCTGCCAAGGAAAGCCTGGGCCCAGGATGGCCGCGGCTGTGAAGGAAGGGGACAGTTTATGAGTGCAGCCAGGGAGCTCTATACTGCTGCAGGGGAGCCTGAGTCAGTCTGTGGGGCAGCCATGGCCTGCCAGTACCTGAGGCAGACAAGAGCGATGACCACGACCACCACCATGAAGACGAACCCGGCTACCGTGGAGCCCACAATAAGGGGAAGCTGCTCTTGAAGCTGCTGGGTACCTGAGCCTGGAGATCAAGGATGGGCAGTGAGCGAAGGGATGAGAAGGATGAGCTGGGGCAGGGGGTGGCACGCGGTGGGATAGGGTCTACCTCTTTCACCCGTGGTCTCAAACTCAGCCGGGCGGCTATACTGTCCGTAACCTGCCACTGTGCGAGCCCGGACCTGAACGACATAGCGGGCATCCGGCTGCAGCCCATCCAGCTGCACGGAGTTCTTCTGGCTGGTTACAGTGGAGGCGATGCCTTTACTCTGCAATGCCATGAGAATGGAGGGAGGCATCTTCAGGCAGGTCAAAGAGCCAGCTGACCCTCATCATCATCAGGCTTGCCCTGTGCTGATCCCAAAGGCCGCTAACACTCTCTGGGTGTAGTCTTGTCCTGGTTTCGCCCCAAGCCTCCTCCTGCTCCTTGAGATTCTTACCTTCTCAAAGTACTTCATCTCATAGTCCAAGATGACTCCATTAGGCCGCTCTGGGGGTGCCCAGGACAGGGTCAGGCTGCTCCCCGAGCTGCTGTGCAGGTGGAGTGTAGGTACTTCAGATGGGGCTGGTGAAGAGAAAAGACGCTAAGGACTCGTGGGCCCAGGCAGCCTTCCTAAATCAGTTCCCACAGAGCCCTGGAGGTGCCTCAGCCTCTGTATCTAGAGCAAGATGACCCAGGTTCCCCTCTTTTGTCCCCTTCTCACCAGCCTGGTTGGTGGTGATATTCACAGCTGCATAGCGGGGTGGCAGAGGGCTTTTGCCAGAGACACCATTGACTGCCTGAACCTCAAAGGTGTAGCGTGTGTGGGCCAGCAGGTGGCTAATGTGGACCCGGCGCTCGGTCAGGCCCAGCTGCCGAGGCTCAAACTCCACGTTGTCATCACAGCGAGAACAGGTTGCGGGCCCCCCAGGGCCTGAGCTTCCATGGCACTTCTTGCAGATAACATTATAAAGGAGGTCGTCCCGTCCACCGAGGTCCCGGGGCTCACTCCACTCAAGGATCAGTGAGGTCTCATTCACATTGGAGATCACACCCCGGGGAGGAGATGGCACGGCTTTGAGGACATAAGGAGAAACGAGTTGGAGGAGCAGGACCACATTTCTGCCCGCTCTGCCTTGGGCACTTGATTCTACCACTGTTTACAAAAGCACAAGAGTTGTCCTGCACTTCTTCACTGGGGAGACAGGACTCCTGTTCACCCTTCAAGACTCACGGCAGTGTTACCTCCTTCTAGAAGCCTTTTCCATCCCCTGTACCCCAGAACATCATTCCTAGGCCCAGCACTTAGCACATTACTTGGTCATTATCTGTTTCTACAATTTGATGTTAAGGTCCTTAGTGATATCTCACGCTCTTTTATATCCACTGCACCTGGCACAGTATCTGGTATACCAAAGGAGAGAAAGCAGGGACCAGCACATCCCTAAGCTGTACAGCCTCTTACTACAGCTGAGCCGAAGAGTGCCCAGACTAAGGAGCCACGAGCTGGCAGCCTCCTAGCCATCACCTGCTAGCAGCTAGTGGAGCCTTGTTAAAATGCAGGTAGCTGGGACAAGCCCTGAGCCGGATTCGAGTTCAAGAGCGATCACCTCCTCAGTGACATCTCGGCGCATCATCTAACCCCTAAGCTTCATTTCCCCCATCTAGAAGGAGGGGTCATCTCACGGCTGGCCCTGGGAGGACAGCCCTGCAGAAGGAGAGCAGAGGAGCTCACTCACTGGTGCAGGCGCTGTCTGCAGAGTCTGAGTCCGCACGATAGAAGTTATTATGGCAGGTGCAGATGCTGGCAGCTGGCGAGGTGGTTCGGCTGTTGGGCGGACAGGGGAGGCAGGGTCCCTCTCCTTGCTTTGCCTTGTAACTCCCAGGGGGACAGGCTGCAAGAGGAAAGAGGACGGCACACATTACCTCCCTTCTCTGCAGACATCACGCCTTCCCTCCTCTGAGAGAACCTGGCCTTTCCCAGTCTGTGTCTTAGCCCTCCGACTCCCAGACCATGGGGGCAATGCCTCTATTGCCCAACTCCAGCTAGGCTACAAAGGGTCCTTTACCCCACAGAATTGCTACGTCAGCAGATTCCTCTCCACTCCCCCTCCCCCACCGTGAGCCTTACAAGACGTCAGCCCATCACCTGGACAGTCTGGCTTGTGGAGGCAGGGCAGAGAGAAGAGGAAGAGGAGGGGGTGGGAAGAGACCACCAGTGGGCCTCACACCCTGTACTCTGCTGAGATGCCCCAGCCTTCCCTAACAAAACTCTGGGAGAGAGTAATTCTTGAGAACCCTCAAGGACACTACCGCCATAGCCAGGAGGTAGGGCCTCCTCTGCCGACAGCTCCTGGCTAACCTCTGCCCCACCCACTAAGGAGCAGGGCAGGGTGAGGGCTGGGCAGGGGCAAGAACAGGAGGTGAGAAAACAGAAAGAAAGGTGGGGTCACCTGGAGTTCAAAGGCTCAGAGCCTCCCAGGGGACCTGTCCCAAGCCCAGTGACTGAACATCCCTTCCCATCTCTTCTGCCAACCACATTCTGCCCCTGTGGTATGGGCTCTGCACATCCCCCATGTGTAGGGTGGCCATAATATTTATTATTAAAAATCAGAATATTTATCGAGTGAAAGGGTTGATTGATAGGACAGTGGGCATAACTGGAGACTGTCCTGGCCACGCTAAAGTGACCTGTCAGTCCATCCACGTGATGACCTCTGGAAGGGGGTCACCAAGCTTTTCCAGCCTGTAGCTGGGGCTGTTCTCTCCTTTAGGGTTTGATCTCCCCTCATGAAGGTGATATTCCATCCTAGCTCTTTGAACCAGTGGGGGAGGGGGCAGAGGCCAGGCCAGCTTGGTTGCTATGGGAACCAGCCTGCACTTCCTGCCAGGGACCTGCAGAGTGTTAGAACTTCTTCAGGCTGTCAGGCTCATCACCCCCACCCGCTCTCTACACTGGGGAAGAGGACGTTTCCAGCAGGTTCCTAAAGAGAAGCAGAGGGGGCAACCCCAAACAGGGGCCTCACGAGGCAGGCCAGGTTGATGGCCCAGCCCCCTCACACAGAGGGCGACGATAAGAGCCATTTCCCACTCCGGGAGGCACCATTACAAGTCCCATGGAGAAGCGGGCAGAGAGAGGAGAGAAGACCCTCACACCTTGCCCTACTTCAGCTCTGGGTGGGGATTTAATGCCAGCTCCCACGTTCCCTGGCTGGAAGGTCAGCGCCACAGAACCACCCTGAGACTCCATGTTCTTGTTGGCAGAAGAGGGAGAACACTGGAATCACTCACACAGGCTAGCCTAGGTAAAGGCTTAAATGAGAACACCTCATCGGGGGACTTTACAACTGGAAGCCAGGACATCACGGTGTCTGGTGAGACTCAGCAAGTCTCCGCCTGTCTTGTGAACAGGGACTTGTCTCCCTCCACACTCCATTTACAACCTTAGGAAACAGTCTCTGCTACTGCCCCCTTTGGCACGAGGAAGCCAAGGTTAGCATGGTTCACTGACTTGCACAGGCTCACACAGCAGTTGAGGTGACACCTGGAGACTAGAGGGACTTGGCCTCCAACTACTGTGCCATCCACACTGCCTCTCAGGAAACACGGATCCTTAAGGCGAAGGGATACCCACAGCAGAGTCCCCTCTAGAACCTCCACAGTGAAGTGTACATTGGGGACAGGACCAAGAGGGCACCCCTGGCAGCCTCGGGGGTCTGTCCAGGTTCGAGGCCCTTACTCATCAAGCATTCACAAGGTCTCTTTCCATTTACACCTCCATCCTTCTTGCTCCTCCTCTCCCCCACGTGGAGCCTTGTCACGCCATCACGGGGTACATCCTCCACTTCTCTTCCTCAGGTCTCCTTTTCTTTCCCATGCCCCTCCTTGTAGAATGACCTTTATTTCACAACAAGCAGCTGCCCGCTCTCCTGCCCCGCAGTCTCACCTGAGACCCTATCTGTCAGATAGGAAGCCTGGCTGTGGTCAGGCTTCCCTCGGCTCCTTCCTCAGGCCCCACTTACCGCGGCACTGGGACTCCTTGGCGGCTGGCTCATGGCCGGTGGCGCAGGTGCAGGCACCGACGGGCACCATCCACTCCCCGTCGCCATTGCAGTAGAGTTTGAGCGGTACGGAGACCTCCACGGCATTGGGGATGCAGGTGCCGGGGGCAATGACCAGCGACGTGGGCTCGGCGCCCGTGAGGGTCTCAGGGAAGAGCGCGAAGCCTGCGGTGGTGGACGCACACTTCTTGTAGAAGGCACGCACAGAGATGAGCGACATGCAGGCACCTTGGTCCTGGAAGGCCAAGTAGAAGCCAGCCTTGGAAAGCGGCCCGAAGCTGCGCACCTTGGTGTTGACGCGACCGGCGTCCAGCCGCGAGAAGCTCTCATCCGGTGCGATGGTGTCCACTTTCACATAGGGGTTCTCCATCCAGAAGGGAGAGGAGGCCGACGCCACGTCGCTGTCAGCCTCGTAGTAGAAGAGGTTGAAGGTCTCCTTGCAGGAGCCGGGGATGTTGGGGATGCTGTTGCAGTCTCGCACCGTGAACTTGAGCTCCACGTAGACGCGCTGCACTTCTCGCCGCCAGATAAAACCGGTGCGAAGCCAGTTGTTCTGGCTGGACTCACGCACGTTACACACCTGATACGTTCGGATAGGGTTCATGGCTTCATCGTAACCACTCACTTCTTCCCACTGAGTGTGGACCAAGTGAAAAAGAGAATGAGCCATTTGCCGAGTGTTGGGGGCTGCTGCATTTATTTACCCACAGAGGAGCTTCTGTGGTGGGTGCCTGAGCGCGCATACACAGGTTCAAAACCCAGCTTTCTGGGTGACTTAACCTTTTTCTGTGCCTCAGTTTCTTGGTCTGAAACCAAGGGATAATCAGCATACCTAAGGAATACAGAACAGCATACCTGAGAACACCCAGAACAGGGCTGAGACCTTGGGAACTCCTATTTGTGTGATCTTAGGGCCTCAGTTTCATCACCTGTACAGTGGGGCTGACTGGAATTAAATGAGGTTGGGAGGGACTGAACAGTGCAACTTGGCTAGTCTTGCCTGACAGAGAGGAAGCATTTGGTGAACACGGCTGTCAACACTACCGACGGTTTTACCGTCACAAAACTTCCACAAGAGATCCAAGGCTTATTGCAGAGACAGACCAACTCAAATCACAGCTGGCCTGTTGACTGCAGAGAGAGCCGGTACCGAGGGCCCCAGGGCTCAGCCTAGCCACGAAGGGATGTTAATTCCAACAGCTGAGAAATATCAGAATGGTAGGAATTTAACAATCAAGAAATAGAGGCCCAGAAAAGTCAATTGCCCTGCTCAAAGGTACACAGTGTGGTAGAGATCTGGACCCCAGGCTTCTTGGTTCTTTTTTTTGTCTTTTCTTTCTTTCTCTCTCTCTCTTTTTTTTTTTTTTTGGTTTTTTGAGATAGAGTTTCTCTGTGTAGCTGTCCTGGAACTCGCTCTGTACACCAGGCTGGCCTTGAACTCACAGAGATCCACCTGTCTCTGCCTCCCGAGTGCTGGAATTAAAGGCGTGCGCCACCACCGCCTGGTTATTCTTTTTAAAGACAACTTCTCACTATGTAGCCCTGGCTGTCCTGGAATTCACTCTGTAGACCATGCTGTCATAGAACTCAGAGATCCACCTGACTCTGTGCTTAGGGGCATGTGCCACCACGCTCGGCTTTGCCTCCTGCATCCTGCGCCAGTGCTCTTTCGGGGACCCAGGAAGGAAGAGGACGGTCTGGACGGATTTGGAAGGACCACCAGGTCAGGGTGATAAGATAAAGATGGACCAACAGACAGAAGAATGAGACACACAGACATCCACACACTAAGAGGACGAGGCCATGGAGGTGACAAACGGAAGGGGATGGGAATGCCAGAGGGCAGGACAGACAGAGGCAGCCCACATCCGGCCCTGGGAGGGAGAGAAGACGGGGAAGTCTTACCCCACTTTCTGGGTGAGACGTCCATGCCAGCTCAGATGTCACCCATTTCGTGTCCATGAGGGTCTCTGGGGAAACAGCAGAAGGAAAAGGTCAGAGGCCAACCTGGTCAGAAGGAGGAAGTCACTCAGGAAAGGATGTCAGAAACCAGTTCCCATCAGGCACAACCTGTCCCAAGTCTCCGAAGACCATTCTCTTTCTCCAGAGGAGATCCTGAAGTCATCCCCAGAGGTAGGTGTCACAACTCCAAAGGTGTCGGTCTGGCTGGCTAGGGGTAGATGTCAGCCTCTGACCCTGGGCCTGGGTTAACGAGGCTGGAGCAAAGCCTGGCTCACACACCTCAGGCTCGGCTAATCTCCACACAAAGGGGCCAGCAGGGCCTTTATCCGGGAACAAAGGGCTGTGGGCTTCAGACCCTGCAGCCTGGGCCTCCCCTGACTCCATTCCCAGCACAAAGGCCCTGCCTCACACACACACTGCCCTGGGGAAGGGAAGAGCGGTCGGTGGCAGGCTGGGGCCTGCGCCCAGCCTCCCAGCCAGCCACCTGTGGGGGCTGAAGCAAGGGTGCTCTTTGAGGTAAAAGGACCACTGATGTCCAGAACTTAGTTCAAAGCGTCATGAAATCCACGGAGAAACCATGGCTCTCTTCAGAAGACTGATGCCAAAATAGAGCCAGTACATTCTGGTAAAACTGTTAGGACCTGGGGCAGGGGCTGAAGATGGCTGAGGTCTAGGTCCAGCTGATTCAGGAGCAAACTCCTCTGAAGGGACCAGAGAGCCAGGCATGGAGGCACATGCTTGTAATCCTGGCACCAAGGGATTGAGGCTAGGAGAATGAGGAGTTTCAGCTTAGTCTAGGGTACATGGTGAGACTCTGTCTCAAAAACAAACAAACTAACTAACTAACAAACAAACAAACAAAGCTTGGAAAAGGGCTGTGTGTCTCAGCCAAACTTCTGCCTCCAGGAAACCTTTCTTGGATCTCCAAGTCAGGAGAGGTGCCTTCCTCCGTGTGTCAGGGCCAGACCCTCTCTGCTCTGAATCAGTGTTTCTGGTCAGGTTGGCTTGCTCAGTCATGGTAGGCGCACCTGAATGTTCCAGACAGGAACTTGCACACCTGAAGCCCAGTTTTGAGCTTTGGCTGAACTGATTCCAAGATCAGACTTAGCATAATACCAGGAAGGGAAGGGATCCCCCCACCCCCTCAACTTCGGGCTTGATGGGCAGGGCTGGCCCAGAACTTTGAGAGGCTGTCCTGCCACATCCTTGGTGGGGTAGCTGAGGGTTCCTGGAAGATCTGAACCCCACATGTTCCTGCAGAAGCCAACAGAGAACCCAGTGGATGGGCAGCACCGGCAGGCTCTAGGGCTACACAGCTGGTGGTCTTTACGTGGCAAGCTATCCCAGCTTCCCGCCGCAGACAGAACAACAGACACACATCTGGCAGGTGGTCCTTCGAGGAAGCAGAGATGGGCGAAAGCAGGGGCCCAGAGATAGGAAGGCAGAGCAGGGGCTTAGCTGGGGCAGAAGATGGGCCAAGCTGAAGGGACTCTGGCAGGCTGGGCCCAGACAGCAGGGATGCTGGGCAGCGGACTACAACATGTTAAGATGAAGAGACAAGGAGGCCCAAAGAGACATCCACAGAGAAGGAGATGCCAAGTGGTCTCTTCCCCAGCCGGCAGCCTGGAATACTCTTGTCCCTGGGAGCAGTCGATCCGAACAGAGCCAAGCACACCCCCTCCCCCAGCCAACCAGCCGGCCAGTCCGCCTGCTTGTCTGCCCGCCGCCGCCCGCCGCTGCCCGCCCGCCGGAGCAGGCAAGGGCTCCCACTGCTCCCGCGCGCTGCCTCCCTCCTCCCTCTCCCTCACTTCCTTCTGCTCAGCCTGTGCCAAACCCATCTGGAACTGTTTAAACCCAAATATTCAGCCCCCTCCCCCTCCAGCCAGATTCCTCCACAGTTTAAAACAAGCCCAGCGCTGGCTCCGGGAGGAGGGGAGGGGGAGGAGAGAGGGGAGGGTTGGGGGCGGGCGCAGGAGGAGGGAGGGAGGGAGGGAGGGAGGCTCTTCATTTCTGTTTAATTTCTGGAGAGGGAGGGAGGGGATCAGCCTTTGGCCATCGCTCAATCTCGGCACATTTTTCCCATTAATGAGGAGAGGACTTGGGTTTCCAGGCCTGTGCGCCTGAGGAAGGGCTCGGGCTCCGGTCACCCCGGTGGGGAGGAGGCGGCCGCTCTGGTTTCCCTACTTCTCTGGGGAGAGGAGGGGCTTGTTCCTTGCAGTCGGCCCCAAGCATCGCAGGGAGGTCTAGGGCAGACTGAGTACCAGTGCCCCGGCCTCAGCCTCAGAAGGACTGAGTGAGGATTATAGCACCCATCTGCCCAAGGTACCGGGAGGGAGACCTTTTCTCTGCTGTGAAGACACAGAGGCTAGGAACAAAAGAGCAACGTGAGCAACCTCCAAACACTCCTAGCTGCAGCGTCCACACCGTGCCCACTCCCCACCAGGTGGCTGTGGAGGGAGCTAGGACAGGAGGGCCACCCCCAGACACAGGGCTCATATTGCCCTTAAAAGTCACCGGGAAGCCGATGATCTGCAACGGGGGCTTTGATGCAACACCCTTTCAGTGTTCCACAAGGCCACGGTCAGTTGTGGCAGCAACTCTGTGGCTCTCACCTGTGGACAAACACAGCAGTTTGCACAAGCCAGTTCTCAGTGGCTTGACTCGTTTCCCACTACTGGGCCCAGAGAAGGGCAAGGCAACACATATGGTGGACAACCACACACAGAGCCACAGCCACCCGCAACACACACACACACACACACACACACACACACACACACACCCCACAGCTAGTCTGTCTTTTTCAGACACAGATGCTTATGGCACAAACAGATTAGTCTCCTTAGATATCCACATACAGCAAATCTTTCTTACACACAGAACCAGCTTGCTCTAGACAGAACCACCCTCAGCCACACAGCCTTTCTAAGGACAGGCACGCCCAATCCAACAGTTTATCCTCTTCACAAGACACCCCACTCCACAGCTACAAGACACCCCACTCCACAGCTACAAGACACCCCACTCCACAGCTACAAGACACCCCACTCCACAGCTACAAGACACCCCACTCCACAGCTACAAGACACCCCACTCCACAGCTACAAGGCACACACAGTCCTGCATATGAAGCACCAACACAAGTACTGGTTTCCTTGCTCTGACACAGTCACATGGGAAACACACTACCGTCCCACGAAGGAGCACGGAAATTCGATACAAGAATCAATCATTAGCCGGGCGGTGGTGGCACACACTCTTAACCCCAGCACTCGGGAAGCAGAGGCAGGAAGACAGATCCCTAAGAGTTGGAGGCCAGCATGGTCTACAGAGGGAATTCCAGGACAGTCAGGGCTACACAGAGAAACTGTGTCCAAACAAGCACCAGTCACTGAAGTTAGTGTAACAACCTGGCGGTTCTACATACAGCAGACACACACCGCAAGCATGCTCTTCTTTGGGTGTCTGGAGCAGAGTGAAGGAAGAGCTGGGAGAAGGCGCTACCTCTCACCCTGCCTCTCACAGAGGCAGGGCAACCCCAGCTCTGCTTCCTGTTGTCCTAGCTAAAGCAGGAGCGCTGTCAGTCAGGTCACAAGGTAGGGGGTGGGGCAGGGGCATTGAGAGGATTCTGGGTGTGGCTGGGTGCGGCCTCCCAGGTACAGCCCCTGCCTAAGCAGCACACCACTTCCCTGGCAGCAAAATGGCAGTGTGTGGAGGGTACTGAGCCTCGAGGGAAGCAGCACTCAGCAGTTTGGCTCGGGAGAGCTCTTAATTTGGAGAGCTGGCACGATGGGGATCTTCTGGACGCCCTGGCCTGCCTCTGAGGGTCTCACAGTAGTGCAAGAGCACAGGCCGAGAGAGCCTTGCTGCCTGCCCTGGTGAAGGGCTGGGCCCATTCAGCTTTATGGAGTTGCCAGACCCCACCAGCACCTCCAGGTTCCGAGTCACTCAGAATAGTCCACCCTGGAACAGAGGTGCCGCAGAGGGCCCAGGAACCAGTAAACAAGAAAGGAGACAGAACCGAGGAGCCTTTGGCCTAAACCCAGACTGAGGTGGTAGGGAAGGTCCTATTTCCAAGCTCGGGAAGCAGGGGGTGGGGTGGGCACAGGAGGACAGGGTCCGGGCAGAAAGGAGTGCCCTGAAGTCTTGTCTGTGGCAGCTCAGAGAAAACTACCCCTGCTGTCCTTGTCCCCACAGAGTCCCTACCTTGCTCCCAAGCACGGTTTCCTGTTTCTTATTCCAGTCATGTGTTTGTCTGTGTGCACGCAGTGGCCCGGAGGGCCTGACAGGGAAGGAGTTTGGGGAATCCTGCCCTAAGCTCTGAGGGGGTGTGTGTGTGCACACGGACGGACTGATGCAGGTAGTTGTAGTGGGGGGTTGTACTGTTTCACTTTTTGCTTTGTTTTGGGTTGCTTGGCTTCCCCAGGGCCACTGGCCCATCCTTAGCTATAGCCCCTTGGTGCCCACATCAGGGCTGGTGGGGAGGGAGCATCTCCTAGCAGAGAACACACTATGTTTTCATTCTTTCCCTCAGATCATGGGGATTTATAATTAAATAAACCTGAAAGGGAGGGGAAAGCACAGGGCAGGGAGCCCAAGGGCCTCAGTGTTCCCACCCTGGCTCTGCCAGCCAGGCTGCACCATAGACAGCTGGCCCTGGCATGAGGTCTCCATCCCTTCCCTGGATGCTGGTCCAGTGGCCGGACCAGGAGCGGAGGCAGGAGGCCATGGGAGACTTGGCCTTAGCATAGCCCTTGGGCCAAGGGGCCACTCCCACCCCATCAGGTACCCAGCTGCCACCCCCCCCCCCCCCTGCCCAAGCCTGACAAACCAGTTTGACTCAGCACAACAGGCAGGTCTACAATTTTCAAACTATGCAGGCCTGGTGATTCAGCCTCTTCTGCTGTTTGATTAGTGGAAGGCTAGTGGCGGAGGCCTTGCCCACAACAACCTAGGCTTTAGCTCTCAGCTGCCTGGGCTAAAGCGGCAGCGGTGGCAGCCCTGGCTGAGAGGAGGGCGGCCAGAAACAAATTGGCTCTCCTAGATGCCTGCTGCTGTCTCTCCTCAGATCGGAAGCTCTGGTGACGAAGGAGAATTGGGGGTGGGGGTAGGGGTCGGGGGTGGGTGGGTGGAGAAATACCAGAGACAAGAGAAAGAGGTAGCGAGCGATCCATGATAATCCTGGGCCGTGACCCCTGGCAGTTCCCACATTCTCAGGGTCACACAGGCTAACCTCAGAGGACGGAGGCTTGCTGCAGCTTCTTCCCCAGGGCCAGGCTCCTCCGCAGTGAGGACTTAACCAGCATGGCTAAGTGGGATGTCCCCACCCCACCCCCTACAAGCTGGAACTCTTTCTCTTTTCGAAGAAAGGCTTACTCCCAGCTGGGACTTTCTCAAATACATACAACTGACCTGTGGCTGGACACCATGCCTCATCCAAGGCCCCATTCTTAGCTAGTTTCACCCCACTGAACAACCCTCTCCCACTTATTCACAGTCCTGACTGGAAGAACGATCTGGGCTACAGGGAACCAGAGAGAAGCCCTTAAAGGCAAAGTGAGTGGTGAGGTGACCTCCTAGATCCCAGGGCAATTTCTGTGTGTATGTGTATGCGTATGAGCACACACACCTGCATGTGAGTGTGAGGTGGCCAAAGGGCAGGGATCGGGGAGTGGTGATTTTTCAACTAAAAAGGGACTAGTAACATCCAAATGGAAAACTAAATGAGATCCTGGGATCTCGGTAAACTCCATGTGTGCAGAGAATGAATAGGAACCAGGCGTCAGGCAGCATGCAACTTGTGGGTACACCATGGGCAGCACCCACAGCTCAGAGACCCCGAGTCTACATGCAATGACGCTGTTGTCGAGAGCCAAAACACAAGGGCAACCCCCTGACAAGTTTGGGGGCTGGTGATGGATCATCAGTATAGGCCCTGCTCGGTGGACACAGTCTCCAGGACCTGGAAGTCCACCCATCACACACTTCAAGCCCTAGAAGACAGCTGGCATGTAGGCAGGACTCTGCTCTCCATCTCTTTCCTCCTCGGAGCTGTAGGGAGATATGCCCCAGCTTTCCAGTCCAGCTTTGCTCCCTCATCTTGCCTCCCTTTCAGCCCCTCCAGCAGGGTAAGGACACTGCTCCCCTAAGAGCAGACCCTGGGGTAGTAGTAATAGTAATAACAACAGCAAATCCTTGAGTAGCAACAGCTGTGCTAAGCCCTTTACACATAGTAACAATTCAATCTGGTTGGTACCATTTCCATGGAGAGCAGGCATGGAAAAGCAGGTGGATGTTAAGGGTTGGCTCTGCTCAGCACCTCTGTCTCTTTTCTTCTGTCTTACACAGGATCTGAGGTGTTGCAAAAATGAAGTCAATGATGAAAGCCACACTTGTAGGCCCCGCCACTTTCCAGGGGCACCCTCACTGGCCTAGCGTCCCTCAGCCTGGCACTAGCTCTGACCCTCATTCACAGCTGATCACAAGGGCCTCTCAGCCACTCCTTGGCCCAGAAGACCTGGAGACCAGGATCGTGAGGGAGGAAAAGAAGGAAGGGAAGGGCCTCCTCAGGGCCTTGGCTCATCTTCCCCAAACCACACTTCCCCACACAGCCCACTCTCGGCACCACTACCTACCACACTCCACAAAAGGGGACAGGTGACACACAGCTCTGCTAAGTGCATGTCCCAGAGTGCAGGTCTGTGTTGTCTCTCCTGAGCTAAGACCGTCACAGACCTGGGAACTCAATAGGCTCCCTGGCTCACACCCTCAAGGCAGTCAACAACAAAGCCCCACACTGGTTTCTCACGCCTGAGATCCTATCACACACATGTGGGTGAGTGTGTGTGAGTGTGGGTGTAACCTCGGTGTATCTGTCTAAATTTGCATGTGTCCACCCAGGTGGATAAATCTGTCAGCACTGTGGGCTCCAAAATAATAGGGACAATTTCCCCACTGGAGGAAATTCCAAAGCACCAGAAACCTCTATGAACTGTTTTAGCGACTTTTTTTTCTTCCAACCTTTTAAGTTTACACTGTGAATTTAAGCCAGGAACCATATTACATAGGTTCATGTTTTTGTTCCTCAACTAAGAAAGTGTCTAGATTGTCCAAGACCAGACATTAAGTACTGCCTGCATACTAATTTTCCCTCAAATTCTGTGCTCCCCCCCACCTCCGCTTTACGCATTAAGGAAGGTTTTCGCTCCTCACTTAAAGGGCTCACAGTTTTTGTAACACCAGGGGACTGTGTGTGCCTCTAGACTGTGTTAGTGACCTGTGCCGGTGTTCCCTGTGGGGTCATGTCAAGTGGCTAAGTGTGGGCTCTCTTGTCTGGGCCAGTAACACTCGGGCTGTTTGTTTGTTCAAGTTCAATCTTTTCACAGCAGCAGCAGCAGCAGTCTTAGTAGTAGGGTTTCCCAGAACCCACAGACAAGGCTGACCTTTTCCCGCCGCAGATGACTAGTAGCCGCTCGGCTCAGGAGCTACCCGGGCAAACCCTCGTTTGTGAGGTTCAAAGGAAACCCAGGCCCTCCGAGGGTCTTGCTAGCAGTGGGGGTGGGGTGGGTCCGAGAGGGTGTACAACAGACACACACCTCATGCGTTGCTGGCACTTGAGAAATCATAAACAATGACAGCCCCCCGCCTCTCCACCCCCACAGCTACCCCCTGACAAAGCCGGGCGCACACACTCACGCTCACAGTTAACTCCAACCGGTTCCCAACCAGCGGAGCCCCCCAGCCCGGGGAGTCCCGCTCCACCCCGCCCGAGCACCCAGTCCCGCAGCCCCCGCCTAGTAGGCTGGGTCGCCCACATTTCCTCGCCTTCCAGAGGTGCGAAACCCCGAGGGTCTCATTTCTCTGCTGGGAGTGTAGGCTATTCCCACAAAAACCCACGGCCGAACTGCGGCTTTCGGGTGTCGGTGCTGAGCCCAGCTGCCAGCAGTTCCCTCCACGAGGGCTGCGGAGCCGGCTGGAGCCCAGAGCCTCCTCGGACGGGTGCTCAGCCCGTGGCCCCCACACGGCGGGGCTCCCCGATAGCGCGCGGGACCCCGACGCCGCTCACCTTCCAGCGCCCAGCAGCCGGCGGACAGCAGCAGCGGCAGCAGCAGCCGAGCGAGCAGCGGCAGAAGCCCCGGCGGCGGGCGGGCTCGGGCCATAGCCCGGGGCGCTCGGGGGGCCGAGCCGGGCCGCGCCGGCGGGGCTGGGGGCGCCCGAGGAGAAGGCTGGCGCACAGTCCAAGAGATGCCGGCAGGGAGGGGGCGCAAAGCAGACGGGCGGCTCCGTAACCGAGGTGTCGCCCAAGCCGGCGCTCCGGGGAGATGCCGGCAGGTCGGTCCCGCGGGAATCTGGACGGACCGGTCCAGGAGGATCCGGGGCGCTGCGTGAATCGACGCCGGAGGACTCGGGAGGCAGAGGGCGCGGGTGGTCGCGGTTCTCGGGGTACAGTCCACGGCGGGCCGAGCTCGGATCCCGGGCTCCGGGTGCGCGCGCCGTCCGAGGTAGGCGCCGGGATCTGGCTGCGCCGCTCACGTACTCACTTCTGCTGGTCCTCGCGTTGGAGCGGCCGCTCTGGGCGAGAGGGGCGGGGCTACCGGCCTGCCCGTCAACGCCCCGGCCACGCCCCCAGAGGCCGACCGCCCACTCACAGACCGCCCAGCCAGTTGGTTCTGCTGCGAGAGCACTCTGCTGGAGTTCAGTTGGCCGCTCTTCCTCCGAGCCCACCCTCGGTGTCTTGGGGCCTGGAGCAGGAGGAGCTAAGGAAAAGATGAATTAGATAGGGCGGAGCCACACTGTCCGTCAGCGGGATAATCCCGCCCCTTTTCTTCCATTGGCGATTAGTAACCAGCTCGAGGTGATAACCAGATAGAACGAGCTGGGGGCGCCCTCCTGTGGCTAGCAGACCCCTGGGACTCTGTCAAGTGGCTTTTTTCTCCCAGGCACGTCCAGACCCAGGCTAGGCCTTAGCGAGTAGGGAAAGAGCTGGGGGTGGGGTTTACCCACACCCGCAGAGTCCGCTCCCAGGGCTTCTCAAGGGTTTATTTATTCGTGCATTCAGATGTGATAATTTGTTCAATAAATACTTTTGGACACCCACGATGTGTCAAAGAATGGCTAGGGCAGAGAAGCTTGTTATCCTGGAGCCATGTGAGCGGTGGAGGTAGGTTTCAAGCTCACAGCGAGGGGTAACAAGCATTCCTGCCGAGAAAGAACCTAGATTTTCGAAGCTAGCATTAGGTCTAAGGAAACATCACCCGAGCGACAATATGAAAGATAAGTAATAAGCGTTATTTCCAGGCAGAGAACACGCACTTTGTATTAAGACCTAGAATCGAAGACTCTGAAAGTTCAGAACAGCTTGGGTGTGGAGCCAGAGATGAGAGGTGGGAAGAGGCTGAGAGAAGGTGTGGAGGGGCCTGGAGAACAGTTTTTTTGGACTCGTGATATAGCCTTCCTCAGAGCTAGTTTGAAACAGGGGCCTTGCCCTATCAGATAGGCTTGGCTGACCGGAGGAGGATGAGCCGGCAGGAAAAAGGGTGGCTAGTGAATGGGCCTGGATGGTGGCTTAGACTAGGGTGATAGCTCTGAGGAGCCAACAAGGACAAGTTTGAAGTGTGTTCAGTGGGCAGAGTTCGCCAGACCTTGTGACTAGGTGGTTGGGAGAGGTGCAGTAGTCAGAAACATCAAAGGGAACCTCCAGGCTCCAGCAAAGGACCTTCCGCCACTCATTTCTTAGAGCATTTACAAGGTGCAATAAACACCCTAAACAAGAGCTCACACTTATTCAAGGTAGGTGTTATTATAGCCTCATTTCACAGACAAAACTGAAGGAAGGAAAAAGAAAAGACAGAGACAAACTGATGTGTACAAAGACTTGGCAGCTTGCCCCAAGTCATACATCTAAAAAAAGAGGTAGGAGCTGAATTCAGGACTGCATAGACACCCATTTCACTTCATCAAAGAACTCAGGAGCACCAATGTGTGTTCAAAACAGAACCTTGAGCTGTTCTTCCCCACCTCTGACATAGGACTCAGAATTTCTGCAATGTGGAGCCCAAAATTCTGTATTGTAACAAACGGGTGGTTCTGGTATGCACTGAATTCTGAAATCATGACCACCATGCATCTTCTCACTGTCCTAAGTGGGTAACCATTACTCCATGGTCCCTCAGAGCCTTCCTTACCTACCCTCTGGTTTCTGGGTCAAAGAATTAGAGTTAGGTTCAAGATGGCCTCAGACGCATGATGAACAGACTTGTTCCCTTGATCACGAAGCACCCCAAGACTCCAGCTCAGGAAAACCCCAGCAAGGTGGGTGAGGTCCTGAATCCAGAGCCTGAGGGTATTGCTTTGAAAGAGCTTTGTCTCCCTGGGCAGGGACTGAGGTGTGTGTGGGTGTGTGGAGCTGGGGTTGGGGTGGGCACTAAATGCCTTATTCAAAGATCTGATCCATTCTTAAGTTCTAAAAGCTTCCAGAAGCCGCTAGCAAAGCTCTAGTCCACAGAAGAGATCTTGGAAACCATCTTATCCAACTCTCAATTGTGGGGCTGGGGATCCTGAGGGCCCTATAGCCCTCTCTTTCCTGGAAAGTTGGTTGGTGTCGAACAGGGTGAATTTTCGGCAGGTGGCCTAGGGGCAGGACATCCCAATTAAAGACTTGCTTATTGAAAGGCTGAGTAGTGAGGTTGGCACTCCTGTTTACTCAACATCTGTGCCAAACGAGGCCTCGCCCTGGACAAACAGCCCACCAGGCGGCAGGCACCAAGCTCCTTTGTTCCTGGGTCTGATAGCAGAGGCAGTGGTAGCAGTAACGGGGGCCTGTCCCCACCGGATGTTGGCACCATGGTTCCCACGGGAATGCTTCCTGACCTAGACGTTGACAGACCGGACAGCACCAAAGTGCTGGCTACAATAGCTGGTGGCGACAAACGGGACAGGAGGTGGGGGCAGGTAGGCACACCGGAACTGAAAGCCACATGCGTGGAAGGCCCAAACTTCCTCATCTCAGCCGAGACACCGAGGAACCCAGGGAATAGGCTCCGGCCTTGGACTTTGAAATGGAGGAAAACAGTGAGGCTGTGGTAAAAACATTTCTTTGACCACATCACCGTTTGCCTGTTTGATTTTAGGAGGAAGCTTGACGCTCAGAAGGACCCAGGTCCAAACTGGCAGGCCCATACAGCTGTGGGGTCTATCCGATGCTGGGCCATCTGAGCCCCAGTATCCACATGAACAGGAGTCGGTGAAGATCTGAGGAACCAAAATAAGTGGACCCCCTAATAAGGAATGTCTAGCTCCCAAATCCTCTCTGCAAGTACCGTCGGTTCTGAGACAACCGAGGAATGTGTGATAATGTTGAGTTAACAACTCCAGGTTTCTTTTCAGGAGATAAAGCTTCTGCCGCTGGCTTGAGCTGTCACATGTGTAAGGATAAAACAGAGAAAGAGAACTTGGGGCAGGGAGCGGAGGCCAAACCACTTTGATAAATGCTTTAGAGACTAGGGTGGAGGCGAGGGGACCAGTGGAGACGCTCGTGGCCCAAACCATAAGGTAGAGCAGAGCCTTCTTTAGCGAGAAGGGAGAGAGAGGACTTGGAGATGAGTGGGCTTAGTACAGAAAGAGGAGTGGAGAGGACATCATGATAGGCGTGGTGGTGGTGGAGGGCTTTGTTCTGTTGTACTAGCTGAACTTGGGAGGCCTGTGAGGAAGGGAGTGGAGACATGTGCCCATCCATCCTCTCCTACTGACCGCTATCTGCCCTCTGAACAGCCAACTCCGCTCTCCCTGGCATTTGGAAGTCCCACGTCAGGACCGTTCCCTCTGCCTGGTGCTGCTCTTTTTCCACTCTTCACTGGGGTACTTCCATCTTAGTGTTTGGATATCAGCTTAAATGTCACCTGTCTGGCCCTGTGGTTCCCTCCTTCCTCTCCACTCCATCACTGTCAAGCCATGGCATGACTGACACTGGCTAAGATTATATTATTAACCATCAGTTTACACAAATTTTGTCTCCTCTGATAGAACATGAGTCTCCCGAAGGTAAGGACTTTTCTTATTTGCCACTGATCTCCAATATAAAGACCAGTGATCTGTATGAAGTGCCTGCTCACTAACAGCTTGCTAAATGAATAAGAATGTATGTGTGCACCAGGTACTTTTAGCCACTTCCTTATCCTGAACTGGAAGCAGACATTATTAATCAATCCTAGACTCTTTTATCCATGTGATGTTCCATACAGCCATTGCCAGCCTGCAGAGGACTGGTACACAGAGTTACAACCATCTGCTATTCTTACTTGCTACTTACACAGCCTTGTGTGAGTCTTTTGAAACCTCACGAGTATCCATCAAATGTCTCATACAAGATGTGGAGATAACTTTTTCACCTCTCCCTTATTCCTGGGATCCCAAGCTGGATATCACTGTGCTGACAAGCATTATATCTAAGATGGCAGGTGGGCTCAGGTCCAGTTATCCTCTTGAGTCACACCCACTCCTGGACTTTTCTGCTTTCCTGTGTTATTACCAGTCCCCTAAAGGAAAGGCTGAAGGGACCTTTGATATTTAGTTCAAAAATCCCCTTAGTTTCAGATAAGGAAAGGGACCTCAGAGAAAGAAAGTCAATGGAGCCACTAGTTGACCGACCGCATCTCGCCCTTAACTGAGCTGCACATCAGGGGCCAGTCGATCAACTCTTCCTTGTAACGGGATACAGCAAGAAGGCTGCAGTACCAAACAGCCTGGCTTCCCTGAAGGTTCTGAGCACTTGGCCCTAGACATCTCTTTCTCCCATTTCCTAGCCAGCCATTCAAAGGAAGAGAGAGGAGCAGGTCTCTCCCTCCTGGGCCGCTTGGGCCACTGAGAAGCTTTTGGCTACTCCAAAGCCTGTTAGTGACTCTTGGCACACCCTTGCCTTTCTCTCCTCCCCACTCAGCCTGGCTGACCCTCACCGCTCTCTTGAAGTTATTGTGCAGTGTCCCTTCTAGAGCAAGAGCTCAGTGTGGGCTTCCCTTGAGGGAAGGTAAGGGAGGAAACAGTGGAGTATTGACAAAACCTCCCTGTGCTCTTGGATGGAGCATCTTTAGACATCTTCCCTAGAGGGGAGCACTTTGGGAGCCTTTGAGCTGGCCGGCCTGTGCAGTGTGTCTGCAAGTGGTCTCTTTGTGCAGAGAGGTTCATGTTTGGTTTTTTTCTAGGAGCTATTTGAAGAAACATTGATGTTTGAAGGAACAGAAAAGCAGATCCTTGTTCAGGAGGGCAGGGAGAACCCAGAGGGACTGACTCCAAGGTACTAATTAAGGACCAATACCCACAGCCATCAGAGAAAGTCAGGAACTGGAGAAGAGCTGGGCTTTTGTGTTTAATTAGGAAGGATGGAATAACGGGCCAGGGGGAGATGTTAGGAAGACAGATTTCAACGTGCTATTTAACGTGCAGTTTATTGACCAGTTATCACGAGGCCGGCCCAGAAATGCAACTATAAGCAAAGGAGTTTATGTCAGGGGAGCCAGGAGGAGTGTTGGCCTTACAGAAAGGTTTAGGACACCACAGGAAAGAGGCATAGACAGGGCACAGGATCCAGTTGTCAAAGTCAGCTCCAGGTAAGGTCCATGGAAGCCTCCTAGGAAGGAGGCAGTGTGCAGCAATCCGAATGAGGCTGGGGAAGCAGAGGATGTGGTCAGGAAGGAGAGCCAGGGCATGAGCTGTGAAGCATGTCACTCAGACCCAGAAGCACACTGGGGTCTCCTGGCAGCTTCCCAAAGGAAGAACACTCATCCACAGAGATTCTGCTCTGAGGCAGGGTCTGTACACGGGTGCAGTTTTAAAGCTGCCCATTCGTTCTGATGTTGGGGGCAAAGACGGGGGAGAACAATAGGCTTACAGCTGGGAAGATGGCCCCAGTAAAGTGCCTGCCGCAGAGGAATGAAGACCTGAGTTCAGATCCCCAGCACCCATGTAAAATGCTATGTGCCAAGGCAAGTGCCCAGGATCCCAGCAATGAGGAGGAGTGGAGACAGGAGAATCCCTGGGAGTTGCTGGCCAGCCAGTCTAGCCAGCTGGTGAGCTCTAGGTTCAGTGAGAGAATCTATCTAAAAAATCCAAGGGGAAACAATGTTAACATTGGTCTACCCATGCATACACACACGCACGCACGCACGCATGCACACACACACACACACACACACATACTCGTGCATACAAAATCAAAATCAAAAGACAAGTCCTGATCATAGAAATACAAGTTGTAAGGTAGGAGGTGACAGCGGTCAGCAGTGTGTCCTCAGAGCCAGGGATGCGCAGCTCAGAGGAGGGACACAGGAAACCTTGACACACAGGTTTCAAGGCTTCGAGCAGAGGCTTATGCTGGCCCGTGGCTTTGTAAGATAATGCTTAAAAAAGAATTTTTAGTTTGTATTTCCTCTCCCTTTCTCCCTCAGTGCTGCTGTAGGAGTCCCAGACTCCTTACAAACGTTGCCCTCAGCCGGGCGGTGGTGGCACACACCTTTAATCCCAGCACTTGGGAAGCAGAGCCAGGCGGATCTATGTGAGTTCGAGACCAGCCTGGGCTACCAAGTGATTTCCAGGAAAGGCACAAAGCTACACAGGGAAACCCTGTCTCCAAAAACTAAAAAAAGAAAAAAACAAAACAAAACAAAAACAAAAACAAAAACCAAACAAATGTCCCCTTAGGGCTGTCAGGACTAATGAGACTTTCCAGGTCTTCTGGCCTAGCTTCTTGCCAAAGGAAGTCACCTAGTGGTGGTGGGTAGGCTGGTGCTGCAAGCCCTGCCACCCAGTGTCTCTGGAAGCTCAGGTCCTCCGCACCAGCCTCAGGTGGGGAGCGCTCATCTGGAGTGCCTGCTCCTTCTCCCCTATGGGCCGCATTCCCTGGCACCTGCTCATGCACTAGTCTGGTTAATTCCAGTAGGGGCTTCTTTCCCGGCACAGACAAAAATGACATGGGTCCTCCACTGTGTCCAGTTTGCACAGCAGAAGTGAGATGCTTCTCTTTGTCCCCTCACACCCCCCTCCTGCCCACCCAGCTGCCACTTAAGGCTAAGCTGGACAGCCTTTTCCTGCTCACCTGCCTCTCCTCAGGCCTGTGGGGGACTACAGCTGCTGCTCACTGAATTGTGTTGAACCTCAGCCACCAGCTGGCAGGAAATGGAAGGTTCAGAGCTAGGTAGATGGGGAACTTGGCCGTGCCTATGATGGCCAGGCCCTTTCATCTCCTTTATTCTCCATTTCCCATGTATAAGACAATGACCCCTCTCTTCGGGACACAGATGTAAGGGTTACAGGAAAGATTAAAGCCTGTAATAGCTAGAGTACTTAGACAGTGCCATTTACTGTTTATTTACACTGCCTACTATTAATTAATGCTACATACTCTTCCCACTTGTGCTGGGTGTTCTGATGTTTTAAACTTTTACTCATTTTTATCAAATAAGTAAGAAGAACTAGGTGCAGTGGCTCATGCCTGTAATCTCAGCATTCCAGGAGGCTGAGGTAAGAGGAACATTGTGAGCTTAGGCTAGCCCAGACTACAGAGTAAGTTCTAGGGCAATCTGGACCAGAAGAAGGCACTACCTGAAATTTTAATTAATTAGTTGAGGGGAAGATACAGACTATAGCATAGGGGTACTGTGACCTCCCCACATGCAGGCAAACCTTAATTAGATCTGAGGCCACCTAGTGGCCACTGTCAGGACCATCCAACTCTACCCTGGGTTAGGTAACAGACTAATTTCTTAGCTGGCTGATGGACAAGCCCATCAAGACAAAGCACAGGAAATGCTAGAACGTGCTTTCCCTGAACACAATGTGTAAACCATGTCCCCAAGAACTGACGCAGTGGGGTTGATGAGACAGGGCCGCGGCCATGGGAGAGAGTTTTAATAGATGGTGACTCGCTTCCCCTCTGGGCCCCCAAAAGGTGAGCAAGTCCGCTAATATGCTTGGAGAAGGTGGAGTGAGGGAAGGGGCTGGAAGAAGCCCCTTTCCTTCTGTGGGGGTACCGCCGTGAGCGAGGATGGTGTGGTCTGTTTTCATGTAGCTGCTGACACCATCAACCCATTAGAATACAATAATGGCTGCTGTGCTGGAAAACAAGGGAAGCTTTACAAGGGCGGCAGGAGAGGTGACCCTGAGGACATGCTGCGGATGCTGAACCGTCAGGAATGACTGACGTGGGCAAGGCAGGTGGCTAGAGTAGGTAGGACAGGAAGAAGAACGAGTCACCCTGACGCACAAGCATGAATGAAAGAAAGGCTGTTCCAGGATCCCAAGGCTGGAAGTGTTCTGATCTCCCTGGGCCCCAACTGTGGTCCCCAGGCTCTGTCCCCAGTCCTTTGAGTTTCATACCACACAGTACCCTCGGGGAAAACAGCTACCCACACGGCTCTTTCCCATGCTCCTGACCACACACACACCCTGGTTCCTGGGCATCTCCATTTGGGCATCCTTCCGACCAAGCATGTGCAAATGATAGCCATCTCTACCATACCCCCACCTCACATTCTCTTCTCCAGGATCCTGTGGCATGGTGAAACACAACTCTAACACAGCACCCCAAAAGATGGTGCGGAGCCCCTTCGTCCTTCCTACTAGTTCTAAGCAAGACAGAGTTTAGCTCCACGCATCCTTTTCTTCCTTGCCTGGCATCTGGCTACCTGTGTTCTGCCACCACAGGTACTATATCGGTGTAGTTCAGCCCTTTTCTTTGTGTTGGATGAGATTGCCTTTTAGATGGTTCCTACATGCTTAGCTGCTGTTAAGTTAGTGTTTGTGACTCGATCGTCACCTTTTTGTGAGAAGATGCCACGATCAAGGCAACTTAGAGAAGAAAGAGTTTATCTAGGCTTGTGGTTCCAGAGGGATAAGGACCTTCATGGTGGAGGGGTGTGGTAGCAGGAACAGGAAGCTGAAAGCTCACATCTTGAACCCAGAGAACTGGCAGTGGGTGGGGCTTATTTCTCTGAGTCTCCCCTCATGACGCATTTCCTCCAGCTAAACCTTCCCAAACAGGGGCACCAACTTTAGACCAAGTATGCAAATGCCTAAGACTGGGGGGATCATTTCTCATTCAAACTACCACTGCTATCAAATGACTTGTCCCAACAAGCCACCTGCCTCTTGTTGGGTGGGCAGTAAATACAGTGATGTGGGCTCAGCCAGGAGTGGTGATATAGACCTGTAGCCCCAACACCTGGGAGGCTAAGGCAGCAGGATTGCCTTGAGTCTGAGACCAGCCAGGACTGGATAGTGAGCCCTGGGCCAGCCATGGCTACATGTCAACAATGCCCTCAAGCTCCTCAGAAAGAATGTGGGATCTGCAATCAAGCAAACTGGACTTACGTGTCCTCACTCACTATCGATTGGATCTTAAGTCATGCTACCCCCCACCCCAAGCCCCAGGTTCCTGTCGTGGAGGATGCAGATAATAATAGATAGCACTTATGGACCATTAGCTATAAGTACCATGGCTACTGTTCCCATCTGTCCCCAGCAACCTCTCCTCCTTCAGGCTATAATGCTGTCATAGAACATACACACACATGCATATGTATACATATACTCAACTACACAGTCGTAGGCAGCACAGGCCCAACCAAAGTTAGCCCATTCCATCTTTTGTGTCCCAGTAGGGAACAGCTAGTTATTTACCCTACTCCACAGCCATGAGGGTAATGGGGGCACAGGGGAAAGACCATTGAGTTGCCTCCCTCCCGTGGTCTGAAGGGTTTTAATTAGGAGCTGGCCACCTTCTCCAAACACAAGAGAAACTCATTTGTAATTACAGAAAATTAAACAGAAGAAATGAAGACGGCAAAATGAGACAGCAGTATCATTTGGGTTCCCCCTCCAGTCTGCTTCTGGACCTACACCCCCACTATTAGAAGACTGACCTATCTATTTATGTAAAAAAAATTATAGAGATACTAGAACATGAGGAAGAATCTCAAAAACAGTAAAGTGGCGTCACTGTCCCCGAGGGTAATTATGCTGTTATAGAACATGCATACATATGCATATGTATATGTATACTGTTTATGTGTGTGCTCCCGCCCCCTCGCTCTAAAAGAGCCTTAAAAGCAAATGGTACATCTATTACCTGAAACAACTTCAGGAGAGATCAGATCACCAAAGGTTGAAGTTTTCTGGGAGCTGATGACCCACAGAGGAGTCTTGAAACTTCACCAGCAGGGGACGTTCTTAGTGGACCTACACTTCAAAGTGAGAGCTTAGGTTTTGGCCGGATGGTAGTGGCCCACACCTTTAATCCCAGCACTTGGAGGGCAGAGCCAGGCAGATCTCTGTGAGCTCAAGACCACTTAGTCTACAGAGTGAGATCCAGGACAGGCATCAAAACTACACAGAGAAACCCTGTCTCGAAAAACAAAACCAAAAAAGAGCCTAGGTTTCCGAACCTACTTCTCTGGAAATCTTTTGTGGATTCATTTCCAAGGACAAGCCTTTGTCCTATGGATGGACTACCTTGGATGGGAGCCACTGAATGCTGACTCCTACACATCTCCCAGTGTGTCATGTTATTCTCTCTGGAGATTTAGATGCTAGAAGTCCACCCCGACTTTCCTCTTCAGGTTGATCAAACAGCCTGATTGTCTTAACTGGACGGATGGGGCAGGCGAGTGTGGGTGGGTATGTAGGAAGGAGTATGTTAGAAGAAGGCCAGCCATCTCCACGTTGGTCACTTCCCTCAAGGACCTTTTTTTATTCCAGGTGTCATGAGATCTTGGCAATCCCTTGCATAGTGCATCCAGGAATTGCTCTCTCTCTCTCTCTCAAGAGAGAGAATTGACAAGGAGCTCTGTTTGGGGGCCTAGAGTGAGTTTTGACTTGAGGAGACACAGAGTAGGGGTGAACCCCTGGGTGGAGGGGGAGTATCCAAAAGCATGGCTGGAACTCCACTATGATGGAGCCAGGTATTTTCAAGGATGGGCTCCTGGGCTGTGGTAAGTTCCTCCTCTGGAAGGATCAGAAGCCTCTAGCTTCTGTGTCCTGTGCCTGCATCCCATGGGCTCCATGCCACTGCCAGATCAACATGGATCCCAGGGAAGCATGACTGGACGGGGAATTGAGCTGAATTGCCCCCTTTCTAGCGGACAACTAATATAAATTATCTTTCAAGCCTGAACACTTGAGGAGTCAAAGGAGGTGCCAGTAATAATTATACCGGACCAACTGGCTTGAACTGCAACCACCCGAGGCAAACCCAGTTCAGACTCCTCATTCATTGGTCAGATAAAAGTTCAAGACAAAGGGATGGTGTCTAGAAGCAGATTGTTGGTTGAGTTGGCCAACAAGTCTTTCCAAGTCCACCCCCTCCCCATTTATCCCCTACGTCACGCTATGTGCAGGACTCACTGTTAACAGTGGCACAGTTTGCCTTGGTAACCTCCATTTAGACCTTGCTTAGGCTGTGATCACCCAGAGCACAGCCCACGTGTGCTTCTCTGTGCCACTGTCCTCCAGGTTTTGTTTTGTTTTGTTTTGTAACCACAAAGGGCTATTAAGTAGTGTAAAGAATAGGGCTTGTCTACGTGATCTGTCACTATTGAGAGGGCACGGAGCAACAGAAACTGGCATGTTGCTGGCATGAGAGTGAATTGCATGACAGACTCAAGGAGCACAGTATCTGCAGCCCAGGGAGCACACCTGGGTGCACACTTGGGAAGCTCTTGCATGTGCCAGGGGACATGCTACCTAGCAGCAGCATCTGTGAGCAAAGACCTGCCAGCAGCCTGCAGGCCCTTACCAGGGTCACGGCTTCCGAAAACCATCAGCAAGCTGGAGGTGTAGCTGAGAAGTTGAGCAGGTGCCCAGAGCAGCCACAAAATAAAGATAACAGCAGACAGTGGTGACACCTGGTGTCAAGAACACTTCAGAGAAAAGGGCACGCTCCTGGAGGAGCAACACTCTCTACAAAAAAGGTCCAGAAGCATGCCAGGACACAACAGCAACATTAAACGTGTCTGCAGTAACAAACTAAGTTGGAGCACAGTGGCTGTGGGAAGACAGGAAACACATGGGGACCAACAGGAAGTGTACAGCAACTTGGGTTGTCTGGAGTATTTTCTGTTTTAGCTGGTGGCATGTATACAAGGCTCATCTTGGGCTTTTCAGGCATCAGATCTGCTTTCTGACTCTAGCTCTGTGGTCTTAGACACGTTCACTTGACATTTTCCTTCTCTGTTAATGGGGTTCTCATAGCACCCACCTCAAGAGTGGCCATGGCCAGGGATTGTCTTTGTTTCCTACTGAAAGTGTGTTCTTGGCTCCTTCTGTAATAAACCCTGGCAGCAGGGGTACCGGACATGAAAACAGGGCTGGGGGGCTTGGGTCCACGTCTGCACAGGCAGGCTTGGGGTGAGCTGGTGGCATGTGCCAATTTACAAATTCACAAAGACTGTCCTATTTGTCATTGTTATCTCCTGGTAGTGCAGAGCTCAGAATTCCCCCCTCCTTCCCGTCACCTCCAGAGTCCACTACCTCTGTCCATTTACAGGACCAGACAGATAGATGCCATTCATGGTCACTCAGCTGTCGGGAGACAAAAGTGGGATTCTGATCCAGGGATCTCAGGAATAACACACTTCCAAACTAAACCAGGTGTTCATACCCTTAGTCATGCTCCATTTGGGCATCTTCCCCCTCCATCCCCCCCATCCCCCCCAACCCCCAAGATATGTTCTCACTGTGTAGCTCTGACTATCCTGGAACTCACTATGTCGATGGCTTTGAACTCACAGAGATCCACCTACCTCTGCCTTCGGTATAAGTGCTAGGATTAAAGGCGTGTGCAACCACATCCAGCCCATTTTGGAACCTTATAAAAATTACCAGAAACTGTTCTCACCCAAGGGAGCTCTGGCATCTGACCACATGGACATGGCAACTTTCAGAGATTCCTGGACAGTCAGGTGCCAGGCAGGGGTCCTCACTCCCATTCCTGCTGAGGTTATTGTGGGTACTGTGCATGAACGAAGGTGCCTATGGAGACCTAAAGAGAGCTGGAGTTGTAGGGAGTTGTGAGCCGCCTGACATGAGCAGTGAGAACTACGCTTTGCTTTTCTGGAAGCTCTTAACCTCTGAGCCATCCCCCAGCTCCTACCCTTTTGCTTCATATTTTACTGCGTTTTTCAACAAACAGCTTCTAAATATATCTAACCGTGTAAACATTTATTTCATCCTTCTCTTTCTACACAGACACTGTTGAGGCAAAGAGAACGACGGGAAAAAAGTCTGCTCCCCTCACATCAGCCCTCCACATAGCTCCCCGCAGGCCCACTCAGGTGTACTAGTCCCACTAGCTGCTAGCCAGTAGGTAGAAGTGCTTGGATCCCCGGGTCTCAAGGACCGAGAGCCATCACCAGTGCCTGGAGAAATTCAGAGGAAATTCACTAGAGGGCGCTACAACACTGTCCTGAGAAAAGCATTCCCCCTGCTTTCCAGCTCACAGCTTTCTTTTTCTTCTCCCAGCCCCTGCGGCCCCCACCTTGAGTTAGCAGGAGTACTGCGGTATTGAGCACCCACTTAGCACAAAGCCCTAGGCTAAGTGCGGACATGCAAGGGTCAGGGCACGGGTATGGTAAGTTAAAAGGTGGGCTGAGAGTCCAGAGAGGCAGCGCCTCAGGCTTTTTCCTGCTTCTGGCGACTAACTATAGAGCGCTTGTGCACATACAACACACATGCACCATATAAATGAGCATGCCTCGAGTGAACAATATACAGAGTATTTCTTTTTTTTTTCTTTTTCTTTTCATAGCTGTCCCTACAAGAAGCATTTTAAGCGGGGAGAGGCTTCATTTTGGCTCACTGAGTAGTGCAGTTGGTGAAGGCAAGGGAGGTATGGTAGTGGGAGTATGAGGCACCCGGTCGCCTCACATCTGCAGTCAGGAAGTAGGAGATGCTTCCTCCTTCCCCCTTTATATTTGGTCTGGGACCGCAGTCCATCTCATGGTGTTACCCACATTCAGGGTAAGCCTTCCTCCCTCCTCAGTTAAACCTCCCTAGAAACACTCTCACAGACCTCAAAATGTGTCTCCTAGGCGATTCCAAGTCCAATCAAGCTTGCTCAATTACCAGCACATGCACACTCTGTGCATATGCCGCATTCCCAACACCCCACAGAACAGACCCGTAGGAGAATGTGGAACCAGTAGCGGCGAGTTTACAACTTGAGAGAACAACTCTCAGGGCCCCAGACAATCCATGGAGCATTAGAATCACTGTAAAAGAGCGCCCGTTAAAACGCACACATGCTAACCACATGTTCCCCGAGGGCTACGTGCATTCATCCATACCCACTGGCACATTAGCTGATTTACTAGGTGCCGAGGCTGGGTCCTGGAGCTTTTGTTAGGGGGCCAGAATGAGCATGGCACTGGTGAGTGCTAAGCAGGCGCAGACTCTGCCGGGCCTGCTTATCACCACACTGTGGGTTAATTACTGGCCCAGCTTTCTAGAGGAGGACAAGAAGACCCAGGGGTGGAGAGTGGTTTTTCTAGGCTCATATAGCAGTAGGTAGTGGAGCTGGAATTCCAATTATGCCCCGAAGAAAATTGCTTTTAGGCAGATATGGAAACACATGACCCCAAATAAGCCAGGTGTGGTAGTCCAGGCCTGTAATCCCAACACTTGAGAGGCAGAGACCTGAGGGTCACTATATGTTTAAAACCAGTCTGGTGAGTTCTAGGCCAGCCAGGAGACCCTGAATCAAAGCAAGACAACCATCAAGACAACAATGATAAAATTTAAAATAAAAAGATTAAGCCACTGGGGAGCTGGAGAGATGTCTCTGTGGTTAAGAGCACTGGCTGCTCTTCCAGAGGACCCAGGTCCAATTCCAAGCACCCATATGGCAGATCACAACTGTCTGTAACTCCAGTTCCAGAAGATTCAATACCCTCATACAGACATACATGCAGGCAAAATGCCCCACCCCACCCCAAATAGATTAAGACATAAAATAAAAATAAAAAAAAGATGTGAGAACCCTGCAGGGGGCGGCTCTGTTTCCTGTTTTCCTCTTGCTCTGTCTGCATTCACAAGAATTCCGCTGCTCAGGCTGCCCATCGCTTACGATCTCCAAGCAGCCCTGTTAGCTGGGCCTGGACGTAGCAGACCTTAGAGCAGTGAAATGATCCATGGTGGGCAAAGACGCCTGGAGAGCTTGTGGCAAGCTCCAGGGGGGACTCCCAGTGAGACTTCACTGCCAGCAAGCGAGCCATCTATGGAAGAGAATGGTGCATCAAAAAAAAAAAAAGAAGATGAGTATAAAAGATGGGTATAAAAGATGAGTATAAAAGATGGGTGCCAGTGAGATGACTCAGCAGGTGCTGCTCTTCAGACTGGTGGCTTGAGTTCAGTCCCCCGGAGCCTTGTGATAGAAGAAAACTGATCCAACAATTTGCTTTCTGCCCTCCACATGTATACTACAGCACATGCATGCCCCCCTGCCCTCACTAAGTAATATACAAATGCAATAACAGTAGAACAGATTGAAAATTTTGACCTGGCACCAAGTGACCATCCAGCCGAAACTGTCCTGTGGGAGGTGGGACTGGTGAGATCTAACAAGATATAAGGTCTCGGGCCCATCAATAGTCCACTGTAAGCTTAGAATGGTACATTTGACCAAACATAGGCAGATCTGAAGTCAGGCAAGCTGCAGATGCCTGTGCCAGCCACCCTCCCAGTACCCTAGCCTCAACTGATGCCAGTGGCCAGATGAGCTCCTGTCCAGCTAGCTGGAAGAGGAAGAAGGGCCTGAGCTTTGCTCACAGAAGGTACAGGTCTGTGTGTGCTTGCCAAGTGGAAACTGTGTCAGCCTTGCTCAGGGGCAGCCTGGAGAAACCAAGGCACCCCCACCCCACTAAACACAAAATTTCAAATGAAACAGTTAATCACCCACCTTGCGCTATGCAACAGTACCTGGGACCTGGAAAAAGTGTGAACATCTTCACATCACAGGGAAGCACCCATTAGGATAGCTGCTATGGAGAGGCGCTGAACTACCAGCCAGACAAAATGGCCTGGGCAGTGACATCAGCCAGCCTTTTGGATACTCAGTTGCCAGCAGGATGGTATCATGGCCACGGTGCAGTGATGGAGGCTACTCATGAAATCAGCAGCTTGGCTGCATCTCACCAAGCCCCATCTAGGTACATCCTGTACTTCCTTCTCTTGAATGGCCAGCCAGCAAGGGATGTGGGTGAAATGGGGTGTCACTGGATGTGGGTGAAATGGGGTGTCACTCACCAGGGTGTATCGATCAGCAATCCTGGAGACTCCTGAAGTCTGCCTAGAATGGTTAAGCAATGGAGGCAGAGTTTTTCTGTCCCAACCACCCAGTCCCAAATAAACACACAAACGTTCATATTAATTACAAAATGCTTGGCTAATAGCTCAGGCTTGTTACTAACTAGGTCTTACATTTAAATTAACCCATTTCTATCAATCTATGGATGGCCATGTGGCCTGTGGCTTTACCGGTCCACTGGCATCTTGCTTTTTGGGCAGCTGGCTTGAGTCTCTCCTGACTCTGCCCTTCTTCACCCCAATCCTCAGTTTGATTGTCCCACCTAACTTTGTCCTGCCTTGCTGTAGACCAAACAGCTTTATTATTAACCAATGGGAGTAATACATATTCACAACACACAGAAGGATCATCCCACAGCAAGACTTCATCCATGTGGGCAGAGGTGTGTGATTGAAGTTCTCTTTCTTCTCTTTTTCTTAAAAGGACATCATGTTACGCCCTTCCCTTCTAAGGTGACTGAGTTCTCCAGGAAGGCAGCCTCTGCAATGCTTCCTGTCAGCCTCCCAGCTCTGCCAACCCAAACCAGCTCCTTTCCTACCAGGCTCTCTAAAATCTCAGCTTACAAGATTCCAAGATGGTAGGACAGCTTTCAGACAGACAGACAGACAGACAGACAGACAGACAGACAGACAGTGGAGCCTGTGATTAAGGGTCTCTCTTTTTTTGTCCCCCTTAAAATAACATTATGCTATGGAAAGATCTAAAGACCTTCACAGCACTCCCTAGGGGACATCCTGAGACGTGGATGTCACCATCCTTTTCTCAGTGGGAGCCGGACTCAGAGATTTCATAGTTCATTTGGTTTCTAGTCACACAGGGGCCTGAGGGAGGGGCTCCTAGGATCCTGCACGTTGAATGGCTTAATTGGACTCAGTCTTGGCCCCATGGATCTGTGGTGAGAGAGTCTTGGCCTTTCTGGTGTCATCTCCGTCTTAGTGAGGGGAAGGGAAGGAAGCTGACAGCATTTCTTTCAGGAGCAGAGAAGTTGATACAGGATGAAAATGAGCAAGCAACCACCCAGAGGGAGATCTCCTGGGTGTCTAACTAACTGCATCACCTCATCAAGGGGATGACTACGCCTCCCACCCCCTTATGTCTGGTAATTCAACTTTTCTGAGTGATGGTCTATTGGTCACATGATTGACAGGTCCAGTTGGGAGCAGACAGTAGTATGAACTGTTTGGGCCAATTTAGAACGTCATGTCTCCACCTAGAGTCACGGGGAGAACTCAGATTCTATGCTTTTGACCAGGAGGAAGTAGTTCTCCTGGCATAGCCTGTGTGTGAAGTCAGGAATGTTGGCACTTTCCACTCTGTTGAGGCAGGGTCTCTCTTGTTTCTGCCACCGAGGAGTTGACGCCACGCTAGCTGGTTCTCTGCTTCGGAAGATTCTCCTGTCTCCACCTCCCATGCGGGGAGGAGTGCTAGGATTACAGCTGTCTGCCACAACACTGAGGTTTTGTGTGGGCTCCCTGGACGGTTTCTGGTGATGGGACTTAGTCATCAGGCTTGCCCAACCAATGGCTTCACCTGCTGAGCCATCACCCCGACCTGAAGTAGCTTTCTTTCAACAGGACTCCACAAAGCCCTCATATCTCGACATTGTCATATTGTATCTGAAATCTTAAGGAGGGCAATTGGGAAGCTTCCCTTTCTAGGGTTTCCAATGAGAGGTGGGGTCTGAAGCTGATTCAGAAGGATGAGTTGTTCTCAGTGATCACTAAGGCTGCCAATATCTATCAACCTAATATTCACACCAGTTAATTATCTATCCTATTCCTTTAAGAATTTCAGGGTATTAGAATCACTACCCAAGTGGAATCCCACACTGTACTCCTAGTCAAAGAATCTACGCTACACACGAGATTAATCACATTATGTGAGTGTTTTGCTGCTTAAAACTTTACACTTGATGCTGGGCATGGCGGCACATCCCTGCAATTCTAGTACAAGTGAGGTGGAAGCAGGTTGATCAGGACTTGAAGGCCAGGCTGGACCATATGAGACCCTGTTTCAAAACAAGCAGCTAACAATGATGCAACTCCACTAGCCCCCTCAAGCTCATGGGCCTCATTTTTACAACCAGGACACTCGCAGTGTCTGCCTTTAGGTTTGTTGCAAGGATGAAACATCGTGCTGAGCATAGGGCTTGATGTACAGTAAGTATTCAGGCAAGCTGTGCTTTCCTAGCAGATCACTTCAAAAGCTGAGCTATTTGTCAGCGAGCAGTTTGGTCCCTTCCTGCAGGGAAGGCTGTAATGGTTGCTGATTGCTTACAAGTTACATTTCCACCTCCAGAAGCATTTCTATGGACTCTGAGAGCAAGCTCGCCTGCTAAAAAAATGTGATTCAGTTTATAAAATTTCTATTTTTGTCCAGCTGTTTTTAGAACCCTCTTTTTCCATCGGTTGAGGAGTTGGACCAGATAAACTGTGATATGCTCTGCCAATAAAAAAAAAAAAATCATTTTCTCTGTTATATAAGACAAGGAAGCTGTGTCTATCTACTCAAGTATCTTTGGGGTTCAAAAATAAACAAAAGCAGATTAATATTTTATACAGAATAATTTTTAGACTGAGAGAGCTGAGCCAAACATTTAACCTTCAACAATGAATGTCTTGTCAATAATGAGGTCGTTTGTATGCGGCATGTAGTTCAGAGAGAAGCAGATGCCTTCAGCTCATTCAGCAAACTTGAGAAAATCAAGAAAAAAATGAAAAGTTAATTTTAAAGAGCCGACACTTACTATGCAGGGAAATTTAAGATCTCCAAAGTGGACATTTACTGTCTGACATTTCCTGGGGACGTGGGAGTAAATATTCCAAATAGGGCACTGACCACAGACCAAGAGACATATCCACCCAATCTAGCTCTGTAAACCAAAGAGTTGACCGGGGTTCCTCAGAGGAGTATGGGGTCACACAGGCAGCTGTGCCATCAAAGGCTCCCGCAGCATCCTAGGAGCTTCCTCCCAGACTGGCTGGCCGAGTGACTCTTCTCCCAGCGTCTGCTCGCTTTTCAAACCTTGTGAATCTTTACCTTCCTGAGCTCCCTGGGCCTTGAAAGTTTGGTTAGTTTTGGTCTTAGGAGCCTCTCTCCACCTAGTAGGAAGTTAGAAGGAAACAGTTACATAGTAGTAGCAGCCTATGCAGAGCCCAGTCTCAATCCCCAACAGGATGAAAATGGCTAAGTACAACCTGTCTGACCCAAAAACTTAGATAGCATGTAATCTCTCTCTTTTTTAAAAAATTTTTATTTCATATGCATCAGAGTGAGGGTTTCAAATCTCCTGGAACTGGAGCTACAGACAGTTGTAAACTACCATGTGGGTGCTGGTTATTGAACCTTGGTCCACTGGAAGAGCAGTCAGTGCTCCTAACCACTGAGCCAACTCTCCAGCCTCTATATTATGCAATCTTTGTTTGTTTTTGTTTTTGTTTTTGAGACAGGGTTTTTCTGTGTAGCTTTGGAGCCTGTCCAGGAACTCTGTAGCTCAGGCTGGCCTTGAACTCACAGAGATCTGCCTACCTCTGCTGGGCTTAAAGGCGTGCGCAGCTGCTGGCACTGCCCTGCATATTATGCAATCTTTAAGTGGTGCTGCATTGACTAGTTGTAAACTCTGGCTCTGGAATTCAAACCCGGGCCCAGGTACTGTACCAGAAGCAACTCAATTTATCTCTGCCTTATTTTCCTCATTGGGAAATGGGGGATAAACTTATATACCTGAAGGAGTTTCTGGGAGGGAGGAGGGTGGTACTGGGGGAGGGGTGAATAAGAACCAAGTATGATGACATGTTTGAAAGCGCCATAGAGAAACCCATTGCTTTCTATACAACTTTTGTTTTGTTTTGTTTTTTGAGACAGAGTTTCTCTGTGTAGTCCTAGAACCAGATCTGTAGATCAGACTGGCCTCAAACTCAGAGATCTGCCTGCCTCTGCCTCACAAGTACCAAGATTAAATGCACCACTGCTGCCCAGCTACTTTCTATATAACTTTCAAATTAGCTTTCAAAATGTAGGAATTTAGGCTGGAGGGATGGCTCAGTGGTTAAGAATGACTGTTACTTTTGCAGAGGACCCAGGTTCAATTCCCAGCACTCGAATTTGGTGGCTCACAATCACCTGTAAACTCTAGCTCCAGGGAATCCAGTGCTCTCTTCTGGACACACACATGAACATAATTGAAAATAAAATAAATCTTTAAAATCTTTATTTTTAAATTGCTAGGATTAAATGTAAAGTTATTATAATAGTTGCCAAAAGATAGTGTTTAATACAAAGTAGATTATATAAGATTCAATAATATATGGACAGCTCCCTCTCTCTGGACTCTACTAGCATCCATGGGCTCAGCCAACCTTGGATCAAACATATTTGTGGGTGGCTAGAGAGATGGCTCATTGGTTAAGAACACTGGCTGCTCTTCCAGAAGACCCAGATTCCATTCCCAGAACCTACACCATCTGTAACACTAGTTCTAGGGGATCTGACACCCTCTTTAGACTCCCTGGGCACTAGGCACATACATGGTAGACAGACATACATATATATGTGTGTGTATATATATATATATATATATATATATATATATATATATATATATATATATACATACTCATACACATAAAATAAAGTCTTTAAAAATCATTGTGGAAATAAAAATTATGTCAGTTCTGAACATACACAGACTTTTTCTTGCCATTATTCCCCAACAGTACAAGGTAAGAATTGTTGAGGTAGCATTTGTATTATGTTAGGTACCGCAAGGAATCTGATTTGAAGTATATGGGAGGGGATGGTTGAGAGCTCAGGAAGAAGAGAGAACTTTAAAGTTTGTGGGAGGATGTGTGTAGGCTGTATGCAAATGCTGTACATCATTTTATAGAAAGAAGTTTGCATTTAAGGATTTGGTGTCTGTTGGCAACAGGGATCTTGGAACCAGTCCCCTGTAGCTGCTGAAGGGTAACTGCATTGTGGCAGAACTCCGATCCTTAGTTAACAGTTACAGTTTCACTTCCCAGTTAGCTTTGCAGTTAAACTGTAGCTTCTAGTGGCTCTTTCAGCTGGGGAGCTGTGTGACCAAATTCTGGGACACAGGAAGCCCAGTTGCTTCTTCAAGCTCTGGGCTGTTCAACTATATGGGGGTGAGCACCATCTGGAGGACAAGAAAGATTTCTCTAAATCTTTTTTTCTCTGACCTTTATAGTGCTTCCCCCGGTGTCCCTGAAGGGGGTGCGGGAGGGGGGGGGTGTCATCCCCAGCCCCTGTGCTCACCCTGAGGTGTCTACAGGTAGCAGTCTCAGCAGGAAATCCGGATGGCTGGGGCAGCTCAGCTTGCCCTTGTGGTGGAGAGATGAGGAGGTGGTAGAGAGGTTACCTAAGCTTGGAGCTCTTGGTCCCGTGTGAGATGGGAGGTCCCCCGACCACGTTTATATCTGTACTTTGCAGTGTGTTCCCAACACCCAGAGGTGACATGGTTCACCTCACAGAGAGGGTAGATTCCATTTCATCTGTGCTTTGTTCCTTTGGTAACTCAAAGACTACGTGATGTGGAGCTCCTCTTTGTGGAAGACTCCTTTTTTTTTTTAATGAAAAAAAAAGTCACCCTGACACACCCTAGGGTAACCTTGGGAAACTGAGAAGCTCCCCCCCAACTCCACCCCCATCAGATTGCCTAATAATTCTGTGGGCATTTTCTTGATTGATGTGGGAGGGTCCAGCTCACTGTGGGCAGTACCATCCCAGGGCAGGTGGTCCTGGGTTATTTAAGAGAGCAGGCTGAGCAAGCCAGTAAGCAGTGCTCCTCCACAGCCTGTGCTCCAGCTCCTGCCCCCAGGTTCCTGCCCTGACTTCTCTTCGGAATGAACTGTACACTGTGAGCCGAAATAAACCCTTTCCTCCCCAAGTTGCCTTTGGCCGTGGTGTTTATCACAGCAAGGAAAGCGAGCTAACACACCCGGGTTGAAGGGAACAGACCCAGGTCTTTGTTCTTGTTCAGAAAGCAACTGCCTGAGCTGTCTCCCCAGCCCCGACTCCCGCTTCTGTCTGTCTCTCTGATCTTTGTGTCTTTATTATTCTTTCTCTTCTTCTACTGGTCAATTCCAGGCCCTCAGAATTCTGGGAAAACAAGCAATCATTCCTCTGAGCTGTAACCTCAGCCCCTTCCTTCCATCTCTCTCTCTCTCTCTCTCTCATAGCTTGCTATGCAGCAAGAATGACCTTGTGTTTCTTCCATAGTCCATCTCCGGAGAACTCAGGTGACAGGTGTGGGCCAGCATACTTAGTCTGTGCAGTGCTGGGGGTCAAACCCACGGCTTTGCACATGCTAGGCAAACACTTTACCAATGAACATCCTCAGCCCTATCCCACACCCCATTTCTTGTTTCCTAATGTGTGACCCTATATCACTAACTTTACACCCTTTCTTCCTGGTGGCTGTGTACTTTCTGTGAAGTGCTGTCCAGCTACAGCTCATGCATTTTGCTGTCTTCTGTTTTCATTATCATTCAGTTTTAAATATTGTCTCTGGTCATTTCTTTTCTGACCCATAACTTGCTTAGGAATGTCTCATTTTTTCTAAATGTTTGGGATTTTCTAGCTAACTCATTGTTATGATCTGTCTTGGTTACTTTCCTGTTGCTGTGAGAAGATGCCATGACCAAGGCAACTTATAAAGAAAAATGTTTATTTGGGGCTTACAGCTTCAGAGGGTCAGAGTCCGTGACCATCATTGTGGAAGGCATCACAGTAGGCAGACATGACACTGGAGCAGTAGCTGAGAGCTCACATCTTGAGACACAACCACAAGGCAGACAGAGCTAACCGGGAATTGCTAGGATCTTTTGAAACCTTAAACTCACTCTCAGTGATACACTGCCTCCAACAAGGCCTCACCTCCCTAATCCTTCCCAAACAGTTCCGCTAATTGGAGACCAAATATTCAAACATAAGAACCTATAGGGCAATTCTCCTTCAAACTACCACATTCTACCCCTGGTTCCCAGAGGCTCATGTCTATATCATGATGTTCAAAATGCATTTTGTCCAACTTCAAAAGACTTTTCACAGTCTCAACCCTGTTTAAAAGTTCAAAGTTTCTTCTGAGACTCAGAGCAATCTCTTAACTGTAACCCCTATAAAATTAAAAGCAAAAAGCAAGTTATATATTTCCAGTGAACAATGGCATAGAACATACATTACCATTCCAAAAGTGAGGAAAAGGGGCTAAGTGAGGAAATATTTGGTCAAAGCTGGACCAACCCCAGTAAGAAAAATTCCAAATCCTGTAGCTCTATGTCTGGTGTCTGAGGGATTAGACGGCTCTGCCCTGCTGTGGAATAATCCTTTTGTACACTGTAAAGATGTCTTGCTCTCCTTGGTTTAATAAACTGGCCAGTAGCTAGGCAGGAGAGCCATACTGAGAAGACACTGGGAAGAAGGAGGGCAGAGTTGCCAGCCAGATGCTGAGGAAACAGGAGATGAACATGCTGTGCTGAAAAAAGGTACTACCATTTGGTAGAGCTCAGATAAGAAATATGGGTTTTTAATTAAGAAAGCTAGTTAGCAACAAGCCTAAGTTATCAGCCAATCATTTATAATTAATAATAAGTCTCTGTGTGGCTATTTAGGACTAGGTGGCAGAAAACACCACCTATAAATGGCACCCAATGTGGGGACACGTATATCCACATAAAACCTGAGAAAGCTTAGGAAAAGGTTCCAAACACGCAAAGATAGAGCCAAATGTGGTTTCCTAGTCTCACAGTCTCATGCCAGTTTCAGTACAGAGATATGTCCCCGCAGCTGCTGGGGGATGGAGCCAGCCATCAGCCACCATGCACTAGCATCCACCATGCACTAGCATCCACCATGCACTAAGCTGAGCTATGCAAGCGGCTGAGAAAGCAGCTTAAGACTTGTCTCATGGGATCAGAGAACACTACAGATGCTTAATAAAAACAGATCCAAATGAAAGAAACCACTAAACAGGTTATAACATGTTTTAAAATTTACATAGGCTTGAGAAGGAAAGGAGAACGGATTTAGACAGTCATAGAGAAAAAGAATAGTTTAAAAATAACGAAATCCTTAAAAATATGAAGTAATATAAAATAAAAAAGCCATGTGAAAATGGAAAATACAGGGGGAGTCTGGACTCTGTATGTTATTGTGTTGTCTTTGAATTCTTTGATTGCTGATGAACAAATGGTAGCTGTTGAGAGATGTTGGATTGTGACGGCTGCTGGATTAAACCAAGACATGTTTTTAAAATGTCTTGACTTTAAATGGGGGTCAAAAGATGTGTTACTTTGGAGAAGAGGTTTTGCTTTTGTTCCCACAGAAAAGAAAAAGCTGTGGATTTGTTCAAGGTTTGATCAAGGAAGACCCTCTGAAAAGCCTGGCTATAGACATAAAGAAACAAACCTAGAAAAACTACAAGATACATAATGTATATTTTATCTACTCAAACATAAAACAAAAATCATCTTTGGCTGACTTGTGTACAACATACAGTCTATACTTGTATTTATGCAGATATATATGCTACCTTTAAAAGTTTATGTTTTTCAGAGCAAGGGGACTAGATACCAATGAAAATGAATGGCCCAAGTGATCAAAAAAATCAGAGCACCTCTGTTGCAGTGTCTTCAGAGTTCTACATCCAGAACAGCTTCAAAGCTCCTGGCTGAGATGGTCCAGCCTCACAGAGTGCTCCAACCAGGACTTAACCATTATCCTGATTTTTCTCAAGTTTTGCCCAAAGGTGCCAGTGCCCCCAAACAACAAGAATCAGACTAGAGAAAAGAACACCCATATTCCTAAAAGATGGGTTACAAATGTTTGTTGTTAATTAGAGGGGTTGGTTACAAGTTGTTATTGGTCATTAGAAGGCTATTGTTTTGGGTATTGTGCTTATGCAACTAATTTGTAAATGTAATATATAATTAAAAATAGAGGTTAGTAGTTGGTCATCTATAATAACCAAGCTTATAGTCATATTAGGTATGTTTCCAAGGTTAAACAGATTTATTTAGATAGATAGATTGTATTCAAACATTTCAAAGACCTACAGAATATGGCATTTAAAATGTTCTAATAACATAAAACTATTCATGACAGTGAGACATGTCTGCTCCTGGCGGCAGGCACTAATTTACTTCAGAGAAGGTGATGGGCATCGAAGAAACTCCATATGGAGTTTGCTTTCTTTGTGACAAAAGCTAGCCACTGGACAAAGAAACTGCCTTTGCCTCAACTACTGACAGTTACTGTTCACATTGGACCAGCAGGACACGAAAGAAGGCGACTGTTGGATTTTGCCAAGACAAGGCAGGACCAGTCCCTCAAAATTCCTGCTTCACAGCTAAGTCTATCAGATATTCTAGGCAAAGATGGATGCCCCAGTGTTGCAGAGGAACCTTGGATGACTGTCTAGGTAGCCAAAAGTCCCTGTCATTAGGTAATATTACATCCTTCTGAGGTCTTTGATGGAATTAAAGACTAAATAGTTAGATTTATAGTTTTCCTTAGTTATAATAAAAAATAAATTATGTATAAAACTTTATACTCACAAAGGTAAAATAGATAAGAAAGCATTTTCTCTAAATTTGCCAAATACAAATAGACTGTAATTCTTACTTGATAACTGTTTTCGATAACTGTTTTTGTTGTATATAATTTCAATTTTACCATGTTAAATTTCAAGCCTTCCTTCACAAATGAGAGTCTTAGCTGGGTGGGGTCTTGCCCCAAGGGCTCCCCTCCCTTTATTTCATTTCAGACCAGGCCTCTCCTTGGCTCTTTCTGCCTAAGATGAAATGTTACATTTCTTACTGTTCTTTTTCTCCCCAAACTGTATTTTTTTCCCTGCTTGCTCTTTTTCACTGTAGATATAGACTTGAATAGGGTGATTACTAATTACCTCAGGACAGAGTCAATAAATATTAGGCGGTCTTAAAATTTCCTCTGCCAAGAAAAATCAATCCAATTTTTTCAATTTTAAGCCTCAGGCAGACTTTTAGGTTAAAGGCAGAAAGCAGTCACTTTTTTTTTTTTTCCAAATGTTACAAGAATGGTCTCTAGCTCAGTTGCTAATACTGTTCCCCTCTGAATCCTCTTGAACTGAGCAACAGTCCACATTGCTCTCAGCATTTCTTATCTTCCAAGCTCCTACAAGGAGGGCCCATGAGGCTAAACATCCAACTGTTTTCCTAAACTAAAGCCTCAAAATCTTCCTCATTACTCCAAAACCCCGCGTGGTCAGTCCTGGCATAGTTTACTCCCTGGTACCAAACTCTCTCTTTGTTACTGTTCTGTCATTGGATGAAACACCATAACTAAGGCAACTTAGAGAAGAAAGTGTTTATCTGGGGCTTACAAGCTTGACAGCAGGTAGGCAGGCATGGTGCTGGAAATGGCAAGAGTCATTGGAAGTCTCAAAGCCCACCCTCAGTGACACACCTCCTCCAACAAGGCTGCATCACCTAATTCTTCCCAAAGAGGTTCACCAGCTGGAGGCCAAGTATCCATCTATATGAGCCTATGGGGGCATTCCCATCCAAACCGCCCCACCATCTGTAATTGGGTTCTTTGGACAGATTGATGTGTGTGCACCAGCACATGATCTGTCCTGTGAGCAGTATGTATGCACCTGAAAAGAAAATGGCTTGCTAGGTTGCATGCATTGAACATGCCAGTGAGTCATGTTCACATACACACCTTTCCTGGTATCTTTGTCTAACAGTTATGAAGAGAAAGATGTTAAATAGAACCTCCAATTCTAACTATGGATTTATTGATTTCCCCCCTTCAATTCTGTCATTTTTCTTCATGTATTTTGAGGTACTGATTCTTGCTAAGGCATATTTAGGGTATTTATATCCTAGGTCTATCTTTATAAATGGACTTTTAAAAAATGCTATGTCCTTATTATCTCTGCTTCTTTGATTTGAATACAGGCATACTAGATTAAAAACAAAACAAAACAAAAACAAGGTCTCATTTTGTAGCCCAGGTTGGCCCTGAGCTGGCAGTTTTCTGACCTCAACCTCTCAAGTACTGGAATTAGAGGTATTTTCATCATACCCAGCACACAAAATGAAAAAAAAAAAGCAGGGATTTGTGCATGCTAGACAAGTGTTCTAATATGGAGCACCACCCAGCTACTTTTTATTTTAAGATTGATTTATTATGTATATAGTGTTCTACCTGCATGTATACATGCAGGCCAGAAGAGGGCACCAGATCTCGTTATAGATGGTTAAGAAACACCATGTGATTTCTGGGAATTGAACTTTGGATCTCTGGAAGAGCAACCAGTGCTCCTAACCTCTGAGCCATCTCTCCAGCTCATCCAGCTACTTTTAATATGCTCCATTTGTATTTGGTTTTCAGTACGCAATTAGGATCAGCTTAGGTATGGTTTTTTTTTCCCTCTCCTCCCACTTGACTCCACAGAATTGACTGCACCAGGGGTAGATCTTTCTTTTACATTTTGGAATAACATAGCCTTACAGCTCTGATGGAGCAATGGATACCAGATGCCCGTCACCACCGGAAAGAGCAACTATAAAAGCAGGCAAAACGTAAGAGATGCACTGAGGCTTCAAACAGCAGGCAGTACCAGACGTGACCCTGAGAGACGGGAGTCCCACGAGTTGAGTTCTCCTTGGCCCTGGCTTTCTCTCTCTCTCTTCCTTCACAGCACAGGGAGGTGACAATCCCAGTATAGCCTTCTTGGAGGTCTGGAAAGACAGAAAACTGGAGTTCAGGGACACAGAGTTGCAACTTGTAGGACAATGTAACAGAGAGAAGGAGCTGAGAGGTTAAGTGCTAAAAGGCTGCATTGGGGGTTTCCTACAGCCTTTGTTTGAGGACTCCCCTGGGCATGTGTGAGACACCATGTGTCTACAGCAGGGCTGAGCGCAGAATGGGAAGACCAGAGGCTGCTGTTGGAGAGACAGGCATTTCAGCCAATCCAGAGTCAGCGGTGAGGACGCGGCTCTAGGACTAAGGACAGCAAAGTCTACCAGCTGGATTTAGCTGGATGAACTGCCTGACAGGAGAGGCCGGCAGAATCAAAGCCAGCAAATCAAGAGTCAGGTGAGGTGGTGCTTGCCTATAATTCCCACTGGGAAGGCCAAAGCAGGAGGATTGTTGTGAGTTCAAGGCCAGCACAGCTACATAGTGAGTAGGCCAGCAAGAGCTACATAGCAAGACTCTGTCTCAAAAGAAAGAAAAAAGAAAAGAAAAGAAAAACCAAACCCAGAAAGGAAGGCATTTGCCAAAGCTTTGACTGTGGCTGGCTCTGTTGGTTCTAGAACACAGTATACAGACAAGAAGCACACGGACCAGGATGTTACTACCTCCTGAAGGAAATTTTAATTGCCAGAAAAATTATGGCCCACTAATATCTGGGATTTCATTGACTCCTCAAGTAATTTCTAGGTCCCCAAAGGTCTTTGAAAGGAACAGGCTGGAAATCCACAAGACCGTCAGAAGACTACATCCTGCTGCAGGGTGGATACCTGTGGAGGTTTCTCTTCCCATGATTCCATCTCCTCTGTTTCGCTACTGCCTTCAGCCTACCTTTGGGCCTTTCTGGATCCGTACCTCTCTGCCCGCTCTCCTCCCAGTCTCCAGAGGTAGGAACGTTCAATCCTAACTGCCTGCTGCTAGCACATACCCCTGGATAGACTTTTTTCATCCAATTCACCCCAGGTAAGCCTTGATTTATCAGAGGGCCAGCTCCCAGAAAAATAATCTCCTTTTCTCCAGAAAGGCTGGCTTTTGAGATTCTTGCCTGGCTGAAGCTATGAAGGAAATCCGTGTGGGCTCTTCATCTCTGGAGGAGCTTGAAGGAATCCGTGTGGGCTCTTCATCCCTGGAGCTGCCAGTCCTCTCTAGTGTCCTTCCTTTCCCCAGGGAACGAGCTCAGCCTTGGAAGACAGAAGTTGAAAGAGGAAATAGAAGCACATGGTTTAACATTGTTTCTCTTGCATATTTTATCTCAGTTTGCCACTTATATTTTTACTTGGTTTATGGTGTCCTTCAAGGACAAGATTTTTTTAGTATTTATAATGTAGAATCTGTCAGCTTTTCCTTAATGACTTTTGGGTTTAGTGCCCTGAATGAGAAATCTTTCTCTACCCTAACTAAGGCTGGGCATAATTTCTAATGATGGCAAAGTATGCCATTGTGTAAATATGCAAATACATTCTAATAATTTACAGATACACATTCAGGATGTTTCTCTTGTGTAAGTCTTTGTAAACAATGTAACGGACAGCCTTGTGAATGCATTTGCCTTCTGTGATTGAAACAATCTCTTTATAATGGATTCTTATAGGTCCACAGGCTTCTTCGCCATTCAAAAGCCTTGACTACAATTAAATACTTACCTTCTATAAAGTGGGAGACAAAACCAAAAGACTACATTTCTTTTCTTTTTTTTTGTGTAGAAGTGCTGCTCAGTAGATGTGTGAGTGTATGTGTGTGTGTGTGCTTGTGTGTGCGTGTGTGATGTGACTAGAGGACAGCCTTGAGTGTCCTTGATCCTCAAATACCATCTACTTTTTTTTTTTTATTCCCGTGCTGGGAATTGGATTCAGGGCCTTACACATTCTAGGTACACATTCTCCCAGATCTTGGTTTTGGGGACATGATCTCTTACTGACTTGAGGCTTAATGATTAGGCCAAGGAGCCCTGAGATCTGCCTGCCTCTGCCTCCCCAGCACTGGGGTGATGAGTACTCCCATGCCCTCTGGCGAGGTTCTCACAGATCCTGGAGATCCAGGTCTCCTGCTTGAGCAATGAGAGCTTTATGCAATGAGCCATCTCCCCAGGCCTGGCCACACTCGAGATTTCTTATTCAGATTGTCAAGACTTCTTTTTTGGTGAGTATAAGACACCATCCCTTTCCACTGCCCCGTTACTGCTACACTTCTTAAGTGCTCCACCTCCTCTAGGTGAGGCCACAGGCTCTCTGGTGTCTCTGCAATGAACTAGAGGAGCTTCAACCAGCCCAGGCTGACCATGGAAGCTGCAGCTCCCTGAAGACCAGAGCATGGGCTGCTGAAGCTGAGACCAGCATTCTTGTGAGATGCAGCAAAACACAGGATCATAAGCAGAGCATGGGTTACGCAGCTGAGATCCCAGCACCTACAATGCTGAGACCATAGGATCCAGTGTTTGAGGCCAGCCTGGACCACAGAGTGAGATCCTGTCTCAATACAGATAAATTTGTTTCTATTGGGTGGGAGTTGTGTTGCTCAGTGATAAAGCTTGTGTTTAGTTAGCGTCTGTGAGGCCCTGAGTTCAATTCCCAGCCCCAGAGAAATGAAATAAAAAGAAAGAAAAAATTAGGCTCTACTGTTCCGTGTTTGCATTTCAGAAACCCAGAGGTCTGCCTCTTGACAAGTATGGGCTTTGAGCAAGTTTATTTGGCTCTCAAGTTGAGTTTATTTGGAGATAATGAGTGAGCTTACCTCAGAAGACCAAAGGAAAGAATGAGTGAGAAACATAAGCCCCCCACCCCCATCCCCCACCCCCATGACAGAACACACCCATCTTCTTGCTGCCGGGCAGAGGCAGGACCGTTAATTCCAGCTGAGGGAGATCTGAAACTGATCTCTCTCTGTAGCAGAAGTAACATCTGAGGCTGCAGAGATGATAGAGCCGCTAAGAACACCGGTTGCTTTGGGGGCAGGGCTTGGTTCCCAGCACCCCCGTGACAGGTCAGACCCATCCATAACTCCTGTTCCAGGGTCTCTGATGCCTTCTGGCCTCACAATTCCCTACACTGTTGTTGTCTGATGAGGTTTGGAGGCGGTGGCCCAGGCTTGCTTTGGGAACAAGGCAGTCTCCTATCTCAATCTGAACCTGCGTTTGAAGAGCAACCCAGAGGGCTGGCTTAAACCCGGTGTGCTCCTGCAGCGTTGGTCTTAGTTTTATTATTCTTATCTATAGTAAATCTTATTTACATTGTAATTACATTGTTTCCCCTCTTCCCTCCAACCTGGCCCATGTACCCTCTTGCACTCTCTCAAGTTCATAGCCACTTAAGTTTCTTGAGTTCGTGCTACACTGTGTGTGGTTATGTGTTTGTATATTATTACTAAGTACATAAAAACAACCTGCTCTGTCCACATAATGCTCCACATATGTATGTAATCTCAGGGCTGAACACTATCAACATGGCTGCCTAAATGAGACTTGAATAGGAACAGCAGGCTAACACAGGATGGGGGGGGGGCTCCAAGGGCCTCGACCCTAGACAAAGAGGTATGGGCGACTGACCTGGGAATGTTGAGAGCAGGAGAAATGGTCTTCCTGTGGGAGGAAGCCCTCCTCCCCCCCCCCCGCCCCCCCCCCCCCCCCCCCCCCGCCCAACTTAGTTATCCAATACCAAGGAGCAGCATTGTTTGAAGTGGCTGCGTAGTTTCTGGAACACACGACTAGGTCAGCACCTAACCATTTTGTTTCTCAGTTTGGAGGCTGTCCCGGGTAGGTCTGGTAAGTCTTCAGACTCTCTCATCCCTAGCCCCTGCTTGGTGCAGCTGCCCCTGAGGTCCGCTTCACTCCTTCCTCAGAGGGAGCCGGGGCCTGACACTGTGCACTTCTCAGTACTGCGATATGGCAACGCCCTCCGGGCCGTGCCCCTGCCTTGGGGGGCTCCTCTGGCCCTCACTCAGCAGCATCCTGTTCCTCCTCAGTCCCTCCACTCCCGCAGCCTGGGGCCCTGAACATTCCCAAGAACACCCTCCTCCCCCTCCCCCAACCCCCATCCCTCAGGCTCTGCCTCCTTCCCTCTGCTCCTCCACCATCCTCCCGATCCCACCGCCACCCACTCTGCCCTCCCTTCCCTACTTCCTCAATTCACACCTGCCCCCCAAATTCCAGTCCTTCTGTGGGAAAGGATGCTGCGGGTCCTCCCTGCTGTGCGCGCCATGTGTGTTCCGAGGTAGGGCTGGGAAAGGTCAAAGGGCCCTGTGTGCAGCTTGGAGAAGCCAAGGGCACTCGGGTTACTAGGCAGCAAAGCTTGCCCCGAGGGCTGAGGCCCAGAGAAACAGCCCAGGGCCCCAAAGCCTATCCCACCCCAACTTGATAAATCTGACCCTGTGACCTGTGGGTAGCTGCTTATGAGGAGTAGGCACCAGGTCTGAGAGCCCACAGGGGCTCCTTTGGGACCCGACAGTGGGTCCTCCTCCCCACAACACTAACAGGGTTCTCCTATACAGATAGTGGTAGCATGCATTTGTGGATACACCTTCAATAAGCCTCCATTCTTGAAGATCAAAGCAGCTGAGAGATCTTATTTTATTTAAAAATTATTTTCTTCATTTTCCATAGGAACCACAGATCCCCCTCTCATCCCTCCTCCCACTCCATCCCCCCTCCACCCCCCATCTCCTCCTCCAAAAGGGTAAGCTCTCCAATGGGGGGACAGCGTTTATGCGATTAGAATGGCCGTCAACAAAACATAATGCGATAGATGATGAGTTCGAACGCTTATGCCTTTTGATTCTGTAATTCTTCTCATGGAAATGTATCCAAATGCTAAACACTGGCCCAAAGCTTTTTGTACAGACAGCTATCTATCCTCCACAGGGGAAAAGGGAGAGACCGGTAGACTTGAAGATTACCGTCAACAAGACAGGTGTGGATGAGTACTACAGACCACCTCCCCCCCCCCCCCCACTCCCCACCCCCGCTGGGACAGCACGCTGCTGTTAGGAAGACTGTGAAGACTTAAATTATATGTGTGAACTTACGGATGAGAGAAATAGAATATAAATATGTATACACGGAGTGATCACAGGCATGTAAGATAAGAATAGAAACATGGAAGGAAGTAAACAGAGTGGGAGGCTTTTCATTAGGAAAAAAAAAAAACAGGAAGGAAGAAAAAGTGTTATGCCATAGTTCAGAGCTATATTAAGGCCCGTGGAACAATCCACCCACCAAGAGCGCTAGGGCTTCCTCACTGCTGGGTGGGGGGCAGGGAATGATGGGAGATGATGACACACAACAACCCTCTTTCCCTGCAACATTAGCCTGGACCCCCTCGAACCCGAGTGAGGATTCCTGAACTACAGCGTGAGTATTTGGGCTAGTGATGACCTCAGATCCCTGCTCCTCCTGCCTCCACCTCTCCAGTGCTGGAATTATAGGCTGCCGTCACCACACCCAGAAAAAAAAAATACAATTTTCTTGTTTGACTTTTCTTTTTTCAGACAAGCCCTGGCTGGCCTGAAACTCACAGCCACCTTCCTGCCTCTGCTGGGGGATCAAAACTTGAACTCCCGTGCCAGGCTGGAGTAGAGTCTTAGCAACACTTACAAGCGTGGTCCTGTTGCACACACATGATCAACTTATGTGAAGCCTTTCTATGCTTGTTGCTTGGCCACCAGGATGCTTGGGGGGTTTATTCATATGGTTAAATCTCATTGCATTCAATACGTGACTTAATAGGGAAACCTAGAACAGGGTCCAGGACATGATGTTTTTGCTACATATTTTCTGCTTATTGCTTATTTTTTTCTAAGTTTTATTTATTTCATGTAGGAGGGACATGCACATGTCGAGGCATGTGTGGAGGTCAGAAAGTTGACTCTCTCCCTCCACCATGAGGGCACCAGACTTGGTAGCACATACCTCCACCCTCTGAGCCACCATGCCCATCCTGCTTAATAAGTTGATTATAATAAGAAAAACTCATTCTCATTGCAGAGAGAACGTCAGTTAACTGTATCTGACATGCCAGGCCTGGTGGCCCATGCCTGCTGAGATCCCACCCCTGGGGGGAGGGGATGAAGAATTTGAGGCCAGCCTCAACTACATAGTGAGATGTCACAGAACAAAAGCCGAGAGATACAGCTCTGCTCTCCTCCAGCTGAGCAACCTTAGAGGCTCCCTTTGTCCTTAGGATACAGCAGCTCCCTGCGGACATTCTGGCTGGCCTCTCCTTGTGTGCTCCTGGCATGCACAGCCAGGATGTCTTCCTGTTGATTGTTGCTGTTTTCCTATTGATATTTAAGAAGTTGTCTTTATTTTGGTGTGTTCATTGTGAGGCTTTTTTAAAGGTCTGCCACGTCACCCAGGTTAGTCTTGACCTCTTAAATTCTTCCTGTCTCATTCACACCATGCCCACTTAGCTTATTTCATAACTTAGAAAATACATTTATTTTTTCATATGTGTGGGCACAGTTCTGGTGAGTTCAGGTCAGAGGACAATCTGTGGGATCCTGTTTTCTCCTTCTGTCATGTGGGTCCCAAGGATCAAACTCAGGTCAACAGTTCGGCGGCCAGGGCCTTTGCCACTGAGCCATCTCACTGTCTCTTTACAACTAAAAAACAGGGTCGTTTGAAACACAGAAAGTTGTATGTGCTAGCATATTCTGGTTTTCTCTCTTTATAATAATTGGATCAAAATACTCTGTGTGAATATGTGTGGTGGTGGTGGTGGTGGTCGTGTGTGTGTGTGTGTGTGTGTGTGTGTGTGTGTGTGTGTGTGTGTGTGTTTGTGGTATGTGTGTGGTATGTATGGTGTGTGTGTGTGGTATGTGTGTGTGTGTTTGTGGTATGTGTGTGGTATATATATGTATGTGGTATATGTGTGTGTGGTGTGTATGTATGTGGTATATATGATGTGTTTGTATGTGTGGTGTATGTGTGTGTGGTATGTTTGTAGTGTGTGTGTGTAATATGTGTGTGGTGTATGTGTGTGTATGTGGTGTGTGTTTGTGTGTAGTATGTGTGTGGTGTATGTGTGTGGTGTGGTGTGTGTGTGTGTGTTGCTGCCACAGAGTCTTACACACATCAAATACTCTACCACTAAACTGTATTCCCAGCCCTTAAATACCATTTCTTGTTCCTTACATTTTCTTCTAAAGGCTCGATTCTTCATGTTTTGGATTTGGACCTGTGTCCACTTGAGTTTGATTCTCTGCAAATGGATAAAAACTCTTGGGCCATTTCTTGGACACCTACCATTTTCCAAGGTAGCTTTGCCCTAAATCAAATTTCCCAGCATGTGAATCCCAGTAAACTGAGGCCAGGCTGGTTTGTAGAATGAGATTCTGCCTGAAAAAATAAACAGACCCAGCATGGCAGTGGACACTATAACAGCAGCTGGGAGGTGAAGGCAGTCCAAATCATGAGTTCAAGGCCAGCCAAGGCTGTATTAGTTAGGCCTTGTTCAAAAGCAAACAAATAACAATTTCATCATAGCCACTGAAATTTCATATCCATTAAACACTAGCTGCCATTTCTTTCTCTCCAATGCCTTGTAATCTCTACCCTTGCTGTCACTAATCACAGGAAATTTATCATAGATTGTTTGTTCCTCAGCTGTGTGTGGTGGCGCACGCCTTTGATTCCAGTACTTGGGAGGCAGAAGCAGGTCTGATCTATAGAGTGAGTCCCAGGATGGCCAGAGTTACAGAGTGAGACCCTGTGTGTATATATAGTTCATCTGTGTTCAGCTGACTTCATTCTTTAGTGGGTAGCCATCCCAGCCTTGGCCTGGAAGTTCCAACCGCCATTGAGGCTTCAGTAATGGTCACGCCCACAAGGCAGGGCTGAGGGAGGAAACAGAAGACCCAGGATTGAGAGGAGAGGCTTCTCTTGGTTCCGGGACCCTGGATGCTGGAGGTAGACTGAGCAGAGTTCTCTAGAGAACACCGCCGGACTGCGCTACACCTTTCCCAGACCCTGCAACCTATCCCCGGCTGGCAGGTACCTAAACCCGCCTGCAAAGTTCCATTTAACCAGGGAATGCCTACACGGTTCCATTCCTGAAAAAGGGAGTAGCTAGTCTGGTCTCAGTTGAAATTGTAGTACCAGACTAGCTGCTCCCTTTTTCAGGAATGGAACCGTGTAGGCATTCCCTGGTTAAATGGAACTTTGCAGGCGGGTTTAGGTACCTGAAGGTGTGAGCCGCCTAGGCCTTTGGAATTTGCCCCACATGAGCGCCAGATATTGGTGAAATTATTAAGGGCACTCCACGTAGTTAAAAGGGAGGTTTATTTTGTGGGGTAACTTACAAATGAAGGGATAGGTTGCAGGGTCTGGGAAAGGTGTAGCGCAGTCCGGCGGTGTTCACCAGTTGAAATTGTAGTACCTTTAACTAATGAGGAAATTTCATCACTATGGAAAGATAATGAATACTGGCAGAGAGCCTGCAGGGACTTTTTGGTAGAGATTTACAACCATTATCCCAAAAACAAGAGGATAGAATTCATAAAGAAGACTGAATGGGTCCTTCCTCACATTGTACAACACAAGCCAATTTCTGGAGTCCTTACATTCTATACTGATGCAAATAAATCAGGGAAAGCGGGATACAAATCAGGAGACTTAAGTAAGTGGTACAAAGTCCATACAGCTCTGTACAAAAGGCCAAACTTTATGCCATTTTTATGGTACTGATGGACTTCACAGAACCCCTCAATATAGTCACTGACTTTCAATATGCAGAGAGGGTTGTTTTACATATTGAAACTGCTGAATTTATTCCTGATAATACAGAATTAACTTCATTGTTCATACAATTGCAGGAAATCATCAGAAAAAGGGAACATCTGTATATATAAAACACATATCAGATCCCATACAGGTCTGCCAGGACCTCTAGCACAAGGTAATGATGAGGTTGATCAGTTACTAATAGGTAATGTGCTAGAAGCCTCAGAATTTCATAAGAAACACAATGTAAATAGCAAAGGTTTGAAGAAGGATTTCTCCATTACTTGGCAACAAGCTAAGGATATTGTGAAAAAATGTCCTACTTGTTCCTTCTATAACCAAACTCCATTACCTGCAGGGAGCAGTCCAAAAGGTATACAAAGAAATGAAATTTGGCAGATGGATGTGTTTCATTTTGCAGAATTTGGAAGATTAAAGTATGTACACCATACCATTGACACCTATTCAGGATTTCAGTGGGCAACTATGAGTTCTGAAAAGGCTGATTCTGTGATTACACACCTATTAGAAGTTATGGCCATCGTGGGAATACCTGTACAAATTAGGACAGATAATGCCCCAGCATACGTCTCCAATAAAATGAGACAGTTCTTTGCTTATTACAACATAAAGCATGTTACAGGTATACCACACAATCCAACAGGCCAAGCAGTCATAGAAAGATCCAATCGAACTTTAAAGGATATGTTAAATAAACAGCAACAGGTAACAGTGACTCCTAGAAACAGATTGCATAGTGCTTTATTAACCTTGAATTTTCTCAGTGCTGATGAGAAAGGAACAACAGCTGCGGAGAGACATTGGACAACAGACAAAACTACTGAGCTAAACCAACCGGTTTATTTCAAAGATGTGTTGACCTCAGAATGGAAACCTGGATATTTCCTACATTGGGGAAGGGGTTTTGCTTTTGTTTCCACAGGAGAAGAAAAGCTATAGATACCAACAAGATTAATAAAAATTCGATTCGAACAGGAGAAACCCCTTGATGAGGAGAAGTAAAAGATCATCCACCAATGTGACATCTCTTCAGGTTGTAAGAAAAATTTAACAATCAAAGGTTGGGGTAGGGTTCTGTTTTTGTCTTTCCAGGATAATGGAAATACCCATCTTCCAGAAATCATAAGGCCTTTGATATCCAGATGTTTACAGCAGAAAGAAAGAATCTATTGGTACCAATCTACACAGGGTAAGATATCACTGTCTAACATCTATATCCCTTATCAATCTAGAATAGTTGTGGTTCCAATTCAATTATAAACCAAGCTGGCATTGGAGATGGAATTGGCTCACTCCTTCTCTAAACCCAAGCATATTGATAAAAGAAAAGGTTGAGAGATTCTTCAGTCCCATATCAGAAGAGCCCTCTGATGTGTGACAGAAGGAAACCAATTATAAGGGAACATTGTCTTCAAGATTCTAATTCTCTCCATGCTTACTCTTGATTTCTTGGAATCCTTTCTTACATGTCATGACATCTTTAAATCCAAACCTTCCATTCTGATAAAAAATAAGTTTTTCGAATAGCAATCTCTGAAGTCTCCAGAAGGAAGATGGGGCCCCAACAACAACAACTCTACCCAATCCAGAATAATGCCATGGTAATCATCATCATACTACACTTCTTGCCAGAATTTCAGACAATCTTACCCATTACTCTGAGAATTGCTGCAGAATCTACAGTTAGTCTAACTGAGATTTAACTATCTGAGCCTTCTCATAATACCCAACAGAGATACCATCGCCCCCTAAACAGCAGGAAGCAGTTCTAAGAAAACGACGCCCCTTCTCCCTAAGGTTTCATATTTCTCAGGGCTATGGATAATGGTTCTAGGGTTGGGGGTGGAAGAAACTGTTAAACTCAGTACTCTCCTTAATGAAAGAAAATATGACTCAAAAAAAAAAAAAGGGAATGGATAGATATAAGATATGATGGTAGACTATCATATACATTAGTAAACAAATTTAGTAATATAGCAGCCTTAGATAATTTGCACTGTTATGAATTCTTATATGTTGATACAAATATAAACTTTTTATATTCCTATTTAAGATAATTTGTACATTGATACAAATACAGAACTATGTTTGTTATATTGTACACATATTTTTACTCTTATTGAAATATTTGTATATTGTTACAAATGTAAATTTATATTTGTCATACTGTATGTATGTTCTACTTCTGTTTAAGATATTCTGTATACTGATATATATTTAGGATTATTATCATATTGCATATTGCACTATACTTTCCTACCTCTGTTAAAGATATTTTGTGTGTGTGTGTGTGAAGATATTTTATGTATTGTCACAATTTAAAGTCATTGTCCTTTTACTGTACTTTTGCTTACAGACTGTTTGCCTTACTTATAGGAAGCCTTAGTCCTTAGGTTGTTTAGGTAGATAAGACTTATAGATTTATTGTCACCTATGCTTGTCATCTCTATAATTATGTTAGTTAGGTTATCCAGATTTATAAATACATAGGTCAGATGGACAGGTAATCTTCAAACACTTCATAGACCTAGAGAATATGGCATTTAAATAACTTAGAATTCTGTTGACGTGAGACATAATTGCTCCTGGCAGCACCAATTTGATCCTGAGAGAATGTTGGGCTTCTAAGACATTTCCATTTGGAAGTTTGTCTTCTTGGCACAAAATGGCCTCCTGGGCAAAGAACTGCCCTTGCCTCAACTGCTGACAGTACAAATGCTGTCCTTTCTGGACAAGCAGGACACAAGGAAAGCGACTATTATACTTTGCCAAGACAGGGTAAGATGGTCTTTCAGAATTCCTGCTTCTGAAAATGGTCTGTGAGATACTCTAGGCCTGTAGCCAATTTGAATGCACCAATGATGCTGAGAAACATTAGGTGACTGTCCAGGGTGCCAGCTGTCTCTGTCTACTCTTGTAAGACTCCTGAAAGTTGCTTGCATCCTTCTCCCATTTCTCAGGTATTATTATATTCCTTCTCAGGTCTTTGATGAGGTTGAAGACTAGCAGTTACAGTTATAACTTAGTATATATACATATATAATATCTTAGATAGAATATATTAAGTATTAGACTCAGGTTCTTTAGGATAGGACACCTTTTGGAATGATCTTTGTAACATGCCACCTACCCATGCTCTAGACTTCCCTGGATTTTAGTATGTGTTTTTTGCTTGATATTGTTTGCATTTATTGTAATTCCAACTTATCTAGGTCATTATCCCTCATTACTCCTGGACAATATTTGATAACCATTTCTTTGTATATAGTCTTGTATTAGGTTAGAACCTTCTTATTTAGACAAAAGGGGGAGATGTAGTGGGTAGCCATCCCAGCATTGACCTGGAAGTTCCAACACCCAGTGAGGCTTCAGTAATGGTCACGCCCACAAGGCAGGGCTGAGGGAGGAAGTGGAAGACCCAGGATCAAGAGGAGAGGTCTCTCTTGGTTCTGGGACCCTGGACGCTGGAGGTAGACCAAGCTGAGTTCTCCAGAGAACACTGCTGGACTGTGCCATACCTTTGCCAGACCCTGCAACCTAACCCTTCATTTGTAAGTTACCCCACAAAATAAACCTCCCTTTTAACTATGTGGAGTGGCCTTAATAATTTCACCAATATCATTCAGCACAATATTTTGAAGGCAAACCTATACATAGCATAGATCAGATTTTAATTGTTCTTGTGGGTCTGGGCCAAGGGTTACCATGCTCTTGAATAAACAAAATAAAGGCACACACAGGTTGAAAAGTAGCAAAAATACTTCATTCAAAGCAAAGCAATAGTATAGGATAGAAAGGAATAGATTGTCAAGATTGCCAAGATCGACAGCCAGCCGTAGGAGTGAGGAGGCCCTAGGGCCCCAGGGCCTGACATCTCTGGTTATGGGGCTAAAGGACAGGGGGACAGAGGGGCTGGCTGCTAAGAGATGCAGTTTGAGTGGTTCTCTACTTTGATGGACAGATTAGGCCATATAAACATTTTTCTACTGTTTGTGTTCCTTCTCCAGAAGCATCTGTTTTTAACCATGTGCACACTCAAATTATACATAGGCATATAGACCAATAGGGAACCCTCCCTGAAAGTTCAGTTCAAGACAGACTGGCATTTCTGATCTCTTACTGGACATAAGGAGAGTAGAATTTAGATAGGATCTGTCTAAGCTGATGGTGGCCAAGGGGAGAAGAAACATATCCCTTTGTTCAGAGAGATGTACGAGCAGCTTGCAGGTGGGGTCCAAGGCTGCCATAGCCTGGAAGGGTGTGCACAGGTGAGGGACACAGGCAAGCATGTGTACTGTGTGTGCAGTCTCTGAGCTAGTCCACATGCTTGTCCCCATGTAGCTTAGCGGCAAAGACTTATCTAGCACTCATAAGGCTCTGAGTTTATTCTTAACACCAGGGGGAGACCTGTTTCCACCTTTGCCTCCATGAACATGGGTACCCAGATAGCTCTCTGAGTCTCCAATCTCAGGGTATACACCTAAAATGTATGAGTCTTGCCGGGTCATGGGGTTATTTTCCTTTCAGTGGTGGGGACTGACCCAAAGCCTTGCACATATAGGCTACATCCCAGCCTCTTTTAGTGTCTATTTATTTTTATTTTTTAATTTTGAGCTGGGCTTCAGTAAGCTGTCCAGTCTGGCCTTGAGCTTGCTTTGTAGAGCAGAAAAGACATCCACTTTGGGTTCCCTGCTCAGTCTTTCAAGTGGCTGGGGGAACAGGCTGGCACCACCAGGCCCAGTTCAAGGCTAGTTTTTAAAATTATAAGTAGGCAACTCATTAGAAAACAGTGAAAGATATAAAACACAAGCAATATTTGACATCAGAAGAACAGTATAACGCCAGCTACAAAAGAAAGGTAAGTAATTACAAGATTGCGTGACACAGAACTCCATGGCATCCAACTTGAACATCTAGAGGGACTTCCTAACAATATGCAATTGACACTAAATAAGGCAGAGAATTTAAATACTCCAGTCAGGCTAGAAGAAATTGGAAAAGTGAAATTATCTAAGGAGGCAGTATCATGTAGCCCAGGCTGGCCTTAAACTCTCTCAGCAGCTGAGGCTGGCCTTGAACTCCTGATCCTATAGCTTACACCTGAAGTACTGGAATTAAAGTGTGCACCACTGTGCTCAGCAAGGGGAGGAATCTGAGATGTGACAGAGAATGTCCACCAGAAGTCAAGAACAAATTTTACTAAAAGCTACAAAGTTCTCAGATAGTTTCTATGAACATCAGGTACCAGCGAGGAACGCATACCTCTTGCGACGTCTCGCCTTTGGCTTTTGTTCCTGGATCTTGAAGGGCCAACAGAGACTGATGATTTGGAAGTGGGTTTTGTTTGCAGGTTTTCCAGAGTTTGGAGGGAACCCAGGGCCTCCCACGAGAGAGGCACGCATCTATACACTCGCGAATCCGACCTCGTGGCCCTGTCCTTCTGGTTCAGTAACTGTCCGGGTCTTAGAACCAGTTTTAACACTCCGCTTTCCATTATTTCCTCATAAATCTTTGTGGGCACTCCGCATCTTTCTTAGAAGTAGCGGATTTCCAGACGAGTAAGTGAAGCTCCTGGTGGGTGGCACTGCTTAGAAATTTTGTGGCCCGCACACGCCCAGGAGGATGAAAATTCCCGAGGAGCTGGCTGTGGAAGGAGGGGCCTGGGAAGACAGACGGACAGGACGGAGGAGAGGACAGAGGACCTCCGCATCCCCCGCCCCGCCGAGGCTGACCCACGCCCACTCATCCGGGTGAGCCCGCGCCTCGTCCGCGTGGCCCCGGCATCCCCTGAGTTGAGGACCACCCCATCCTACAGCAGGGCCGCGGTCCGGAACCTCAGAGAAGTTCCAAATCTTCCCGCTAGAGGGCACAGGTGTGCTTCGCAGAACCGAGAGATCGGGCGGAGCTCCCGGGTCTGAACCTGCCTGCTGGGGTGCGGGGAAGGAGGCCCTGGAGCCTTTCTTCTCCCAGGCGCATGAACCCTTCAAGCACCTCCACACGCACACACCCATGCACCCCGGAGCACGCAGGGGGCCAGATCCGCAGGCTCTGAGTCAGCCCTGCCGACTGATGGGATGACAGTTGTCAATCACCTTCACACCCTGCACTTGTGGCCTCTCTGGTCTGCCTTCTGAATTGTTAACTCTTCTATTGACTTAGTTGGCTGCTGCACTGTTTACAGTTCTAAATCTAGGTAGTTCATTTTTTTTTTATTAATTAAAATTTTTTTTTCATTTATTTTACACCCCGAACTCAGTTTCCGCTCCTCTTCCTCTCTTCCCGTTCCTCCCCTCCCCCCACCATCCACTCCTCCTAAAGGGGCAGGTTTCAACAAAGCATGTCATATCATGCTGAGGTAGGGTATTGGTGAAATTATTAAGGCCACTCCACGTAGTTAAAAGGGAGGTTTATTTTGTGGGGTAGCTTACAAATGAAGGGGTAGGTTGCAGGGTCTGGGAAAGGTATGGCGCAGTCCGGCGGTGTTCTCTGGAGAACTCTGCTCGGTCTACCTCCAGCGTCCAGGGTCCTGGAACCAAGAGAAGCCTCTGCTCTGGATCCTGGGTCTTCAGCGTCCTCTCTCAGCCCCGCCTTATAGGTGTGACCATTACCAAAGCCTCACTGGGTGTTGGAACTTCCAGGCCAAGGCTGGGATGGCTACCCACTACAGTAGGGCTCGCCTCCTCCCTTTGTATTAAGGCTGGGGGAGGCAACCAAGTATGGAAAATAGGTCCCCAAAGCCAGCCTAAGCATGAGGGACAGGCCCTGATCCCAATGCTAGGAGTCCCATAAGTTGACCAAGCTACATAACTGTCACACATATGTATGTAGAGGACCTAGGTCAGTCCCATGCAGGCTCCCTAGCTGTCAGTCCAGAGTCTGTGAACTTCTCCTGTGAGCCCAGATTAGTTGTTTCTGTGGGCTCCTTTGTGATGACCTTGACCATCCTGGCTCGTACAATCTTTCCTCCCTCTCTTCAACAGGATTGCCTGTCAGTAGGTAGCTCATTTTCCACTAGAAGTCTAATGCACTATCCATTATGCTACAGAGCCAGGTGATAGCTCATTTTTAAACAAATCTCCAATGCTGCCTTCATATTTTCCATATCCTTACATAAAAATGTAAATTCAGCCTTTGTCTCCATGGACACAGTCAATATCACTTAGCCTGTATCAGATAAGCACAGCAACTGAGATGCTCGGGATGTGATACTGTCCATTCTGCTTATTTGGTTTTTTTTTGGGGGGGGGTTGTTTGAGGTTTTTTCTCACATGCTTTATGCTCCTCCTGCATAAAGACTCATCAAGCAGCTTATTTTGAATTACTATTTTGAGACCTAATTTGAAAGAGGATTTGCTTCGCCCAGCAGCTGAGGGCACTAGACTACTCGGAATGGGGCTTGAGAAGCTTCTGTAGACTGCTGGAGTCAGTCCCCACCCCACAGTGCAGACACAGCCCAGGGCAAAGGGTCCACTTGGCTTCTAGTAGCCCCTCCGAAAAGCGGCTGTTCTCACACAGCTCAGGCACTCTGAAACTGGACCACAAGCTTGGGTCTGTGAACTGCCTCCCGCTCTGCCCAATTCTCCTATTCCTCTTTTTAAAATGTCATTGTTGCTGGGCATTGCACACCTTTGATCCCAGCACTCGGGAGGCAGAGACAGGCGGATCTCTGAGCTTGAGGCCAGCCTGGGCTACAGAGCGAGTTCCAGGATAGCCAGGGCTCTGTGAGAGACCCCGTCTCAAAAACCAGAACAGAGCAAGACAGAAAATCCTTCTCAGTGTGTGCCCGTTAGACGTGGCGACACTTTCCTACATGTGCATAGTATGTTTGGTCACCTTCATCCAGCCACAGGCTTTTGTCTGTCCCTTGTCTCTTCATCTTCCCCTTGTCAACTGGCCCCTGGCCCTCCTCCTATGTGTTTTTAAAAAAGAAAACCCCAGTTTTCAGTGCTAAAATGGGGGTGTGCCGTCTCTAGCTTTTGTGGCTGTCTTGGGAAAGACAGCTATTTCTAAGTGCTCCACATTTTTCCTACTTGAACTTGGATCCTTTTTTTTTTTTTTTTTAAGTTCATTCACTGTTGAGCCTCCCAAGTGTACTTCAGAGCACAGTGCAACCCAGAGAGTGATCTAGAAGCAGCCCCTAGGGATTGCCAGGCTACCCAGGCCTGGGCCCAGCTTGGAGCCACTTTCCTGCCTCTTCGATTATCCGCCCACATAGCAGGCATGTCTGGCATGGTGCTAAGAGTCCACTGTGATGGTCTGACACAGACCTCTACTGAGAGGTCCCCAGACTGCTCTGGGAGAGACCTCCTCCTTCCCCAGCTCTCTGGGAAGAGGTGTGTTCTAGTGGTCACGCTGACGCAGCCAAATGCCTTCCCCATCAAGCCAACTCTGAATCTCCCAACTGTACTTCCAGGGTTTTTGCCTGGCCTTATGTGTCCCTCAGCTGTGAGCTTATATGGTACATTGTTAACAGTTTGTGCATAGCCCTTCGCTTGTCTTGTGACTGTCTTCAATAGCCCGAACTGAAGAGGTTTAAATTCTCCTTCTTCTTCTCCTCCTCCTCCTCCTCCCCCTCCTCCTCCTCCTTCTTCTTCTTCTTTTCTCCTCCCCCCCTCCTCCTCCTCCTTCTTTATTCTTCCATCTTTTGCATATAATTATTGGCACAAAGCCATTTTATTACTTTAATCATTCACTCATCCTCCTTTACCTAGAGCCCGACCTTCATTCTCCTTCCTCCAAAAGTAGCTGTTTTATTATGGTAATAAACAGTGATGATGTTTGCATATGTTCTTGTTGGCAAAATGTGTGTTATTATTGGTTATGTGCCCGTGTGGTACATCTTGTTTCTTCCTTTCTTGGTTGTAAACATCTCATTCAGAATGTCTGACCTCCACATAACACTCCACCCTACCGTCAGACATTCAGGTCACCATTAGTTCTTCCCCTACAGAAACTTGTTGCCGTGAACATCTCTGTGGGGATTTTCAGTGGAGAGGATTGCTACAGCAGAGGTGCCGCACACGAAGGACTGAGCTCTGCCCTGGAGAGCAAGGTTCCTTTCACCTACTCCAACAAGGCCACACCTAATCCTCTTCACAGCCATCTGGGCTTCAGTGATGCAAGACTGACATCCAAGACACTAAGTCCTTACAGCTTAGCGTCAGCTAGCTTTCCAACAGAGGCCAGTCAACACACGCAAATTATTTGTATCTCTCTAATTCTTCAGGGTCTTTTCCTATGCTTAGCAACTTAGATTTCTCATCTATTTACCTGCTTGTGGTTTGCTCACTTTTCTTTAAAAAAATTAAAAAAATTTGTTTTATGTGTTTGTGTGTGTGCCTGAGTGTATGTCTGTATACCACATGAGTACAGGAGTCTGCAGAGGTCAGGAGAGGGTATCAGATCTTCTGGAACTGGAGTTGTAGATGGTTGTTAGCCACCATATGTGTGCTTAGGAACTGAACCTGAGTCCCCTG